>NW_007578375.1:143872-209446 GCF_000690725.1 Stegastes partitus
TCTATTTGGACTGACCGGTTGGACCCAGAGTCACTGCTGACACCATCAGAGTTGCAGCTCCAGTTGGATGCTAAGCCTTTCAAGAAAGCTAGAACAGAAGAGGTTTAATGACTGAGAACACTGACCATCCATGGGTCACGGTAACTTTGTACATGCCACCCCCATTGTAGAAATTCAGGGAAGCAAAGAAAACAGAATAAATCAGGACAACAGCTTGTAATTAATTAGCTGCTTTCTGGATCTACATCATAAACACTGCAGTCGTCTCATAGAATCCTATGAGGGATAGGATATTCAGATGACATGGCGCTAAAATGAAAATCACACATTCCCTTGTTTATTTTTGTGATAAAGGTTTTTGCATCGCGGCATAAAGACCTAAACATCTTCCACCACTTCTGAGCTTAAGTTGCAAAGTTATGGCCTCTCTGATTCGCTTTGGTTCCACTCTGTGCTGTTTTTACAGGCCAGAGGAGGACAGTTTAACCTCTGATGAACCACATCACAGATTCTGGTGCTCAGACTGACTGCGGCAGTTTCAAAGTGTGCATTGAACAAAAGGTTATCGGTCTTTGACTGCTAGACTTTGGGACAATAATCCTGAGCGACTTACATCATCGCTGAACTGTCAGTCATGTCTTAAACCCACTTCTTAGCTTTTATACGGTCAAATTAACACCTCTGTGACACAGTTAGGAGCTTTTATAAGGCTGTTGTGTTGGTTTACGGTGTCGATGCGTGTTAAGAAACTCATGACTTAGATATTGTTGAATGTATGCTTTGATCATAGATTTTAAGTCATTTCGGTCCATCTCTTCTGGATGATGCACCATAGGACGCCTCACTTCCTTTCAAGCTAATCTCTGGCTTTCTATCATCCTCCTAGTGCTTACCTCATCACCTCCTCTGTCACTTCAGAGAGGCAGAGGACTGTGTGAGCCTGCCGGGAGACAAAAGAGACACTGTTAAAACCTGCCCCAGAAACATCCAGCGACACAAAAAGCGCCTTTCTGGCTCACATCAAGAGAGCATCCAATCCAAGACGCAACCTGAGCCAGGTGTGGCGGCACAGAGAGAGCAGCGCGGTGAGTTCACCTCACGCATGCTTTGAACTTCTCAGTGATGTCAGCCTCTAAAGGAACAGAGGAAAACAACAAAAAAAAAAAAAGCAGGTCACACCAACATTTCCCTGAGGCTGAAGTCATTTTACAGGCTGAGGTGCATCACAGTGGAATATCTAGAAAAACACAATACTGTGATCAATAAAGCAAATGACTGCACTGCTGTTTTGTTCATTTATTAACACACATGCAAATTATATTAAAACCTTTACAGAGGCATCAGCTGAAGCTTTCCAACCCCTGTTTGGATTATTTAGCCCATTCTCTGCTGTTATGGCTTTACTTTAACTTCTATGTTTGCTTGAATTTCCCACCAAAACCAGTTTCTGAACACATGTTCACTCCCCTGCCTTAAGGGACTGTACAGAAATTATTGGTTAATTATGTTGTCTTTGGTTTGTGAATTAATACCTTTTTTGTGTTTAGTATTTAATTAGCACTTTAGCATGCTAGCACACAAAGCTAACATGGTGAATATGAGAAGCATGACACAGCAGCAGACAGAAGGACTGGTGTTGTGCCAAAATGCAATCATCTGCCAAAAACAAACTTTCCTCTGAGTGAACAGCTATCCTCATGTCTCTTTGTTATTTTACCTGCACTCTGCCCTACATTCCAACTAATCCTCTTCCTTTTATCAGTTGTAATAGCTTTACAACTGGGTTCCTTTCCACCGTTACCGACCACTTGCTCAGAGGGAGTCCAAAGTGGATTGTTGGGTTCTCTTGTTTTAATTCTAAGCTCTTCACCTTAATGTGCTAAGCGCTGTTAGATGACATATGTTGTGAACTATGCAATACAAATAAAAGTGAATTATATTGAATTGAAAATGTACAGAAAGCAACTAACTTATATCATCCCTATTGTTTCCAAAATATTATAAATGCATCAAAATGACTTGACTGATTGACTTGACTTCATCTGTGACAATCATATTGTAGACTGTAGCCCACAGGATGTTTGCAAAAGAAATCTTTTCTTCATATTTTATCTAAAACCCATCTGTCAGTCATGCTACTACATTTGGATATTAGACAAACCAAACACATACAGCCTTAACAGGAGAACCAGTACCAGAGTATATTCATCCTAAGCATCGGGCCTCATGATGCTTTAAGCTGCAAACAATTTTTGGTTACAGTCATTCATTAAAGTTTCACAGAGACGTACTTTTACTGTCACTACAGACATAAAGTTATGTGTATTGGTACATTCTGAACATTTCATTCAGCTAAAAGCAGCTGTAGATGGATATAAAGTGGGTGAAGTGCACGGTCAAGGTTTAGGTGCTTCACCAGCTAATGAAAAAAAAATAAAAAATCAGCCTTAGCTTCAGTGTTCACTATAGTTAGAAGATTTCCATCACGTCACCTTGCCTCAGACATTCCTGGAAGACACCTGAATATTTAGACAGAACTTTTACTTTGCAGAAGATTGATGGATTCAAAATCTACTGCTGCCTCCACCAGTGAGTGACTTTGTGTTATTGTGTGACTTTGGTGTTTCAAAGGGTTAATTGGGATCCAGGGATGCTTAGATGGCTAAAGGACATTTTGCTGCTGACCTCGTTCCACACTGGCAGTCCTGTCTACAACGCAAAGCTGGCAGCATGTCAGCCACTATTTACTGCAGTGAATCAGTAGCTCACACAACCCCACTTTAAAAAATCTAACCTTCTAATATCAGCATGTTGGTAGTGTGATTGCTCAGATGTTTTAACGAGCTGGATGTGGTGCTGTCAGTCCATCCCAGGAGTCATTCTTGGTGCTGCAACAGAAAACATCTCCTGTGACCGCAGTTATAGAAGAGAACAACTTTAAAACTGTGGTCAGAACTCCGACTCTTTTTATGTTACACTTTTAATAAGTGCAGAATTTATATTTTGAAAAGTCTCCTAAAGCTGAAACTTGTAATTTTTTTTGCTGTTGGCACTATGGCCACAAACTAATGGTGGAAGAGGAGAACTCAACATGGTGACGTTACAGAAAAAAACACCAGTCGAATGCTGAAAGTAAAAAAGAATGTGAAGAACATGAGGGAAATATGGCCGCTTTGTTTGTTTGTGTATCCCTTTCTTCATAAGACTCCCCAGCTGGGCGAAGCATCTGACATCAATAAAAGTGGCTGTTGTTTGCACTTTGAAGGCTGAACGTGGCCAGAACATTCCTGCCAGTTTCAGACTATGAATCTCTGAATCTGGCCAGCCTCCCAGTCCCAATGTGGTTGTTGTCCTTCCATGCAAATCGATTGGAAAACAAATTATGAACTATTTTCTGTAAATTCATGTAAAATTGTACCCACGTCAGACCCACGTCAGGAGGATCAGCTGACGCAACCCAAACAGAGACCCCAGACGTGGGTTGAACCTGCACCGCCGTGTCCGTCTGAGCGGGGCATGTAGCACCTTGGTGTTGTTGTGCCTGCTATGGAAGCACAGCAGACGGGCCTAGTGCAGCATGAGGTGAGGAAAATACCAACATGCCGGATCTGGTTACAGCAATCTAAAGTTCAGGAGTTACGTGACAAAGATAATGACTTTTAATCTTTTAATTCCAATGACAAAAGAACCCTGCAAGTGAAGACTGGAATAAAGCATCAGTCTCCCAAAAAAAACCCTCACAGCGTTCCAGGTTATATAATGTAGGTCAAACGCGGTCAAGCCAGACAGACGCGTGGATCCACACATGCTCATCTTCAAAATCTAAAACCCCACTGTCATTGTCAGATATTAAAACCTTCAAGGAATCTGATATCTTTGTTTGTGTCTGAACTTTTTGATGTGGCAGCACCTTTATTAAGGGCAGGCCTCATTGTTTTAGAAGTTACATAACTGTTTTTGTTGGTGTGTTGATGCATTTCTTCGGTGTGTTGTCCGCCACTGCACGGATAAGAGAGTCTGCCTTTGTTGCTGCACACCGCCGCAGGCAGGAGGTGTGTTTGTTGGCAGGGATCTGCTCCTGCTGCCCCACCAGCAGCGTTTGGTGGTGGCGAGGCTCGTCTCACACGAAGATGCCGTCTAGAGCAGGGAGAGAACCTGTGAGTAATCCAGCACAGAGGTGAGTAATATCTTGAATAACACGGCGTGTTCCCTGAGGCGGCGGGGGAGCTCCAGGTGCTTTGGACGAGGTTTACACGCAACAGACTAGTTGTGTGAAGTCAGACTGATGGTGTCAGCAGCGACCCCGCTGACGTCCAGGGCGGCTGCTTCCACATACAACACTCATGTGTCAGGACCAAGGATTTATAGAGCCGCTTACTGAATGCGACTTCAGTCTGGTTCACTAGAGCAGGTGACTAAGAATGTCACCCAAAGCTCCCGTGGCATCACATAGCTGCACTTCCGCTTTTCAATGGTTGTTTGTCATCAGTCGTGTAGCGTGAGTTCAGACTGAAATCTGCACCCGACAGACACTGTAATAAACGAGCTACTTGTCAGAGTCATAACTGGAGACTGAATCCACCAAAGGCTGTCTCAGAGTCCAGTTTTGAAAACGGCCTTATCACATAATTCTCACCTGTTTTAATCTGGGTTTAATCTGGGTTTACTTCAGTTAGAATAATGAAGTCCAGGCCTGTGGTCAGAACACTTGGGTGGAGTCAGAGACCAGCTGATTTTTAGCGAGTTTCAATACTGAGTTGAGGCCAACTCTAAATATACTTGACTTCGATTTAAGGCTAAGAAACAAAAATAGTACCGCTTCAGAAGTCTCCTCACTGTGTCATCCGGTTGTTTACAGTGACAGAACAAAGTCCAGGAGGCTGAAGAAAGTCTGGAATGTGACAGGAAAGAGAAACTCTTTAAAACGTCCTTAATGTTACATGATAAGTGATTGTGATTACAGTTATTACATAATTACAGCAGAAATAAAACATGTAAACCTGAACTGCACTCTATCACAGGATGATAGATAAAGCCTGTAGGCAGGGAGAGGATGTGTCAAAACATTTAAAACACTCACTAAACTAATTCTAACTAACTAAACTAAACTAACTAGTCTGACTTAAAACACCAAAGACAACTCTGTGAACACTGAGATAACTCCAAGTTAAAGCATCCAGAAGACGAGCTTAAGTCAAATCACTTTAGTTAAAATTCTGAGATGATTCTAGATCAAAACACTGTTGCTCTGTGTACTACAGGCGTCCACTGTGGGTGTAACTGATGTGAAAAGTTCAGGGAACCAGACTTCACAGCCGCACACTGACCGACATGACTGACGCTCAGTATTTTGTTTCTTTTGCACACCCTCAGTCCCACACATGCACTCAGTCACACCAATGTGACGGTAGAATTTGTTCCATAGCACTTATCTAGAGTGTTTTCTCCTGACTAGATCCTTGCTTGTTTTGTATCTGCTCTCAGATGTACAGTACAGACCAAAAGTTTGGACACACCTTCTCATTCAAAGAGTTTTCTTTATTTTCATGACTATGAAAACTGTAGATTCACACTGAAGGCATCAAAACTATGAATTAACACATGTGGAAATATGTACTTAACAAAAAAGTGTGAAACACCTGAAAATACGTCTTATATTCTAGGTTCTTCAAAGTAGCCACCTTTTGCTGTGATTACTGCTTCGCACACTCTTGGCATTCTCTTGATGAGCTTCAAGAGGTAGTCACCTGAAATGGCCTTCCAACAGTCTTGAAGGAGTTCCCAGAGATGCTTAGCACTTGTTGGCCCTTTTGCCTTCACTCTGCGGTCCAGCTCACCCCAAACCATCTCCATTGGGTTCAGGTCCGGTGACTGTGGAGGCCAGCACCCCGTCACTCTCCTTCTTGGTCAAATAGCCCTTACACAGCCTGGAGGTGTGTTTGGGGTCTTTGTCCTGTTGAAAAATAAATGATGGTCCAACTAACCGGATGGAACAGCATGCCGCTGCAAGATGCTGTGGTCGCCATGCTGGTTCAGTATGCCTTCAATTTTGAATAAATCCCCAACAGTGTCAGCAGCAAAGCGCCCCAAAACCATCACACCTCCTCCTCCATGCTTCACGGTGGGAACCAGGCATGTAGAGTCCATCCGTTCACCTTTTCTGCGTCGCACAAAGACACGGTGGTTGGAACCAAAGATCTCAAATTTGGACTCATCAGACCAAAGCACAGATTTCCACTGGTCTAGTGTCCATTCCTTGTGTTCTTTAGCCCAAACAAGTCTCTTCTGCTTCTCCTACACAATCAGATGTACTTTAAGTTCCCAACCTTAAATGTCTGAAATGTTAGGATGGAGGAGGAGACTTGAAATCCTGAACTCAAGGTGAAGAAAAATGAAGTTATGAAGCCAATTTTATCAAGTTACCTGAAACACAGCAGCACAAAATGTGTTTAAATTACTCACAATATTAAGTTGATGCAAGTCCAAAGATTAATACGTCAACCCAACCCATCTGAATAAGGCTTTGGTTTATCAACATGACTACATTAGATTGTTCATCTTGCATCAGTGCATTTCAGAAAGTGGTGGGAATAGGTCTCTTGAATAACTTTCAAATAAAGTCTTGATACCTGAGCTTAAGCTAAGTTAATACAAAGGTATTATGATGCATTTAAGGATGAAAATGGTCTTAGACTTGTTAAAAACACAAAAAAACTACCCAGGGGAGAAGATAAAAGTTATAGCCACACCTCTGTTTGACGTTTCTATCCCTCAGTGACTCACAGCGATCCGTCCCTGCTCACCAAGAAATGGAAAAGTCTGGCCTCTGCCCTGTTACGCTGCTCAACATACCTGCCCTTCTCATATTTCCAGTAAAAAACCTCAAGCCTCACCTCTCGACCTTTGGCTTTGACCCTGCGACCTGTGCAGCTGCAGCCTCCTCCACACCCTGTGGGCTGCCGTGGAGCTTGTTGTGAAACTGAGGTTTCTACATCTGCGTCAGTTTCAGGCAGATTTCAGGAGCATGACTGAGGTCTCGGGGTCAGGGATTTATCTCCAGTTTGGACGCTGCGTGTTTTTTTCCTCCAAGGATGCTTCAGCGTTTAACATCATTATATTGGTTATTTTTAATTTAGTTTAAACTGTCATGCTGTGGCCCCTCGTGGTCTGGTAAAAAGAGGACAAACACAGTCAACACACTTTCACTACGACATAAATCCTGGTTATGAAACATACAATAATTACTACCAGTGCGTCCTTTTCTTGGCTCCACACCCTGATGAGTACATTCAACCAAGTCGCTTCCTCATGACTGAGCACTCGGCCACAGAAAAATGCTGATCAATTAAATGGCTACTGACTGTGAAGGTGGAGCTGCTGACTGACACAAAGTGGCACCCTTAACTTTCCAATCAGTGGTTTCATTTGGAACTGAATGACAGCTGGTATTTTACATCTGTATTTCAGGCATTCAGCCAGAGCTTACAGCAGAGTTCCCACACTGCTGGGAATGCCTTCAGCATACAGCTGGAACAGCAGCATCCATCTGAGTGACATATTTGTGAATCCACTGCCACAACATTAAAACCACCCACCAAATATTGTGTAGGTCCTCCTTGTCCCACCAAAACAGCTCTGATCCACTGAGGCATGGAAACTGGACCTCTGGGGGAGTCCTGTGGTGTCTGACACCCAGAGCCGGCCCTAGGCATAGGCAGTATAGGCAAATGCTAAGGGCGCCGACATCCACAGGGGGCGCCACAAGCTTACCAGGCTAACTGACATGTATTCAGGCAAGTATTTATTAACAAGCGCTGATGCAGTTTCTCTACCTTTAGCAGTAAAGATGGTACGTTAGCGTCTTAGCTGCTAACATTAGCAGCAAAGACGTTAGCGAACCGTCTTCACAAACTGAAGACCCTGAAGACCCTGAAGACCCTGACTCTGAAGACCCTGCTGACACCTCAGTTGACTGTGGATTGTTCGGGTCCTTTGGGCTGCAGGGTGAGGCCTCCGTGGATCAGGTACATTCATCTCAACTGGACTGGGATCTGGAGAGTGTGGGTCAGTGCCTTAGGCTCACTGCAGCGTTCCTCAAGTAGCTCCTTGAGCTGGGGGAGTGGTTGGTCTGCAACAGTGTTTGAGTGGGAGTTATGTGACATCGACATGAATACCAGGAGCCGAGGTTTCCTTACAGAACATTGCACTGTAATGACATGATCAATGTTAGTCACTTCACCAGTCAGTCAAGTTGTGGCTGATCAGTATGTTACTAGTAGACCTCAGATGCATCAGTCTGCCTCAGCTATGAGAACATACGGCATAAAGAGTGTAATTATGTAATGTTTCGCTTTGGGCTGGACCTGTATAGCCGAATAGCCGACTATTCGTTCACTGTGCTGGAATCTGGATATCAAACTTGATCTCTGAATATCCCCGTCGCCGGAGAAACGGAGCCGTCACCGCTAACCTAAACACAGAAACTGGTCTTTGCAGCCAAATGCGACCTGTGCGTTGCGTCACGCTCACTCCATCTCCATGCACACACCCCCGGATCCACTGATGACGCAGCACCCAAAGGATCCACTTATGATGTCCTGGTGGTGATACTGCAGGACACTAACCTGCTTTGCACCAACAGTTTAGGTTTTATTGTAAATACGCACAGCATTTCCAGAATTGAGGAACTCAGCTTGAGGAAACTGTTTTTGATGCCATCTTAAACCTAAAACATAACTGATACTGCATGTCACAGTTTCACTTTCAGCTCTCAGGTGAAAGTGGAGTTACATACAACTCTGACTCTTATAAATAACTTCTTAACAATCCATTTTGTCAAACAGGTTTCAATGGGAGTGTCCTATAATCTAAGTACAGTTTGGTAAAACTGTTGGTTTCTGATATATTGAAGCTTTTTAGTTATAATGTTAATACTGGCATTTGTTCTTTAATGACCTTTGTAAACATTTCAAATCAAAGTTTCTTGTCTGCCTCAATGCAAAATGTGCTTCCACTTTGTTGTCCGTGGTCTCGACTTGGCCTCCACTAATCTGATCTGGACAACATGGTCGCCTGGAAATCTGACATCATGAAGCTGAAAGAGTCCCAAAGAGAAAAGAAGGTCCCACTGAGGCAGTATGAGGAGGCAGACAGGATTAGTGCTGCCTGCTGTGGGGCCTCCACAGACACTCTGTCCTCCTGGTTTAATGGAGGATCTGTGATCATCAGCAAGGACAGCACACGACCGGACTGAAAGGACGCCACTCACAGTGGATCGTAGACTTTACATAACTCACTCACCTCATTTAACTGTTGGAGGAAACAGAATCGATGTTCAAGAAGATACATGTGTAAACATCCAAACTGCATCAGTACCAACGTTCAGGAGGTCGACTAACATTTACCTTTTCATTAGCTGTAACCATGACCTCACCTAAACCAGGCTTTTTTGTTGCCTCACCCTATCCATAGTGTTACCATATTATACCACAATATGTACACAACAGTTATTCATCAAACAGATTCTGGAGAATTTTGAATTTAGACAACTTTGACGTTGGATGAAAAAAAAAAAAAAAAGACACCTTTTCATTTGCATAATCTCCAGTTTGCCAAATTGGCCAAGCCAACTACATTGTCTGGTTGTTTGTCTGTATATGTTGTGTCCATGTTACATGTAATACACGGTATATGCAGGAAACAATATGATATGATCTGCAGGTGTCATTAGGTTGGTTTTGTGATGACAGAGAGTTGGACCTGTATCCAGATCTATTAGGCTTATTGAAACTAGACTTTCATGCAAGATGTCAAAGATTGTCTGGTTTTAAGGCCATACAATCATGACTCATGACAGACGATGTAAATGACGATGATTATCTTGCTGCAGCTTTGCTTGTCTGGTAAGGATACTGAGGATGGTAAGTATACAGTCACTTGTAGTCAATATGTTGGATGCAGGAGAAACATCCTGAGCAGCTTTGACAATGACCAGATCATTATATCCAAACCACTGGGTCAGATCATAGCTAACACCGTGGCCTACAGGCTGTTTTCAGTCAGCAGTGGTCCATCTGTGGACAAACAATAAACCAGCAACCCACAGCAGGTACAGCTCACAACATCTAGGGCTAGAAGGATCTGCTGCTACTGCCTTCTGATACCACAGAATACAGTCAGAGGTCTGGTAGAGTCCAGGCCTCAGCAGTCTGCAGATGTTTCAGTGCAAAGAACCAACAGTAAGTTAGACGGCGTGTGATAATGTTTTGGCTCATCTGTGTGTATCAGAAGAAGCTCATCTCCCCACTCAAACCTGTGACTTGTAACACTATTTACTCGTCTGAAACTAGTAATAACAACAACTCTGATGTGACATGGGTGCATTGTTATTGGCAAAATGTCTAAACTGGTTCAAGGTCAAACTAAATCCAAAATGTACAAACACATGTTTGACACTGAATTTGCCCAAAGTCATGTATTTGACCTCACATTCTGAACAGAGGTTTGAGGAACATTTCCAACCTCTGATATTCTGTCCATATTGTGTGTATTGTATAGCTTATTTCACTACTTCCTCTTTATTGTATTGTCTTTTATTGTAAAATCTGATTTGCTCATGAACATCTGCAAAGCATTTGTGTGGCCTTAATATTCAAACTTCCTGTTCCATGTGGACACAGAGAGTCAGTGTGAGCAGGCAAGCTGTGGGAGAAGGCCAGAGCCACGCATGAACACGGCACAACAATGTTCCCCTGGTTCACTGCTGCCCGTCACTGTTTTGTCCAACAAGAATACTGTTATGTTGTGCTGGCCAGTGGGAGTGTGGAGAGGAGGAGGGCACATGGGCCTCCAACACAGTCTCCATGTTTTCCTCCAGGGAGCTGTAGACTAAGACCATGATCTGATGGCAACTGACAAAAACATGTGACTGTTAACAAAGACATGGCTCGATTGAATTACATTTCCCTTCTCTTTTTTCTAAGAAAACAGACAGAGCATGCTTTGCATTCTCATGCTATAAGTTTGTTTTCACTTGTGTACATATATTATCATATTGTAATTAGAAAAAAAGAAAGTATTTATGTGGTTTTTTGCTTCAACCTAATATCTGAACGTGTTTTCTCAAGTTCAGTAAACTCAGCTACTTTTAGACTTTCAGACGCTTTTGAACTAATTAACCAACTGAAGTGCAGGTAATTCAGCTTTTCAAAAAACACAGAGGGACTTCTGCTTTTTTGCAGCTGAATTAACTTCAATGAGTTAGAGTTTGCACAGACTGTAGTTGCAAACTAAGGCTGTGTCCGAAATCACCCACTCACTCCCTATATAGTGATCACTATATAGTGCACTACATAGGGAGCACCTCAGCAAATAAACATTTCAGACAGTACTCGAGCTGTTAATTATGTCGCTCGCTAGCCGAGATTTGTGCTGCAACAGCGTTGTACAAACACATCAAATTAACAGTTTATTGCATAGCTAAGAAATCAAATTAAATCCAGTTTATTGTCATTTTGCTACATACCAGATGAGAGGCATTTCTTCAGGATCCAGTAACTAAAAGCAATTTAAATAAAGTGGTGTTGTACGTCCAAATCACAACCGAGCGCCGCAATTTTAACGACGTTCACTGTCCGGGTAAAATAAAATTTAACAAAACAAACAGGAATTTTTCCGCGCTCTCGTTCATCTCCATTTCCATTTCCTTTTGCATAATGCATGACGGTCCATATTGCTCGGTTAGTGACCATCAGCTGTACACTACATTTTACGGTGCATTGTGGGATATTTTGCGTGCACTATATAGGGTGTAACATTTGTAACTTAACATTTGGACACCCCTACAAAATGGCGTGCACCCTATATGCACTATTTAGGGCATAGGGAGTGATTTCAGACACAGCCTAAGTCTTCAGTGCAAGATGGCAGCTCCCACTCCAACCGTATTAAAGCTGCATTTCTACACAAAGGACAGAAGCATTAACGTCTCTAGTTTTATTTGTGTAACCTTGAAAAGTTGAGCGGCTCATTCGTCTCCAGGCGTGGGTCAGTCGGGCTACAGTTACTTTATATTCGCGTTATTTTTTATTATCTTCCGTGCTAATAACTCATCACAGGACAGTTCAGCAGCTTTAATGGCAGCTCAGACCGACATACAGTGACCGTGTTTCACTCTCACCCTTCACCCCGTCCCTCCTTTATAAGCGCTGTACCAAAACAGCAGGTAGGAACCAACATTTGGGACACAGAGCAGGGCAAGAAGTAAACATAAAATGACAAAATATCTGACTAAATAATTAATGATGTAATATGTAAGGCACCACAAAATTTAACACCAAAATAATAAACAAATTAAGCAAAGGCAAATGAATATAATTACACACAAATGTAATGTTACATATGCTGCAGTCAGTAGCACCACAGAAACCTTGAAGCATTTATGCTGCTTCCACACCTCCAAACTTGGATTTATTTATATGTCCTTACACAAACAGTGCAGCTCAAATGTCAGTTCAACCTAAAGATGACTCCGTACCTGGAAGGCATTAGAGCTGCCTGAACACCTTTACAGCCACGAGGAAGCAGAGGATCAGAAACTCGGGGTGTCAAAGTAACAAGAACAACATCAGACCTCCAGGGCAGGATTTCTGCTGACACAGATCTCCTCTGGCTCAAGTCTGCGTTCCATCCACACTCCCTGAACTTCTAACACCAGCATGTCCACACTGGCAAACACGGAGGGAGGGATCAGGGCTCGTAATTACGTTAATCGGCCCCTGGTTTTGGGGGGAGACCACACAGCTCGGAGGACGCTGCTCTCTCACAGATTTATTCGCAGGTCAAAGCGCTGGGATGCTGATCTGTGTGGTCATGACAAAGGCATGAGCTCTCATACACGTCATTAAACTCAACTCCAGCCTCCCACTGGTACCTCTCAAATGTTGGGGCTGTGCAATTATATTGAATGACAGATGGGACATTTTGAAGCATTTTAAACCAGATTTCTTTCTCTCCTTGAACTCTTTGAGGTAAAACTTTGCATCAGTAGTTTTAAACACTAATGTGATAAAGTGTCATCTTACAGTTTTTGCTTCATTTCTAAAACACAGTTTTCTTGTTCCAGAGCAACTTGAGTTTGACCTTTGTCTTATTATTGTGATGTAACCGTTTAGACTTATGATGCAGCTGTGTTCAGTTTACATCAGCTACAATCCTAAAATCTAAATGTAAACCTTACATACATGGTTGGACTGGTACAGGACAGGTCATGAAGAAAGCAATAAATCATATGAGGCCAATTGATCACAGGCGTATCAGACTGTAAACTTTAGGACGACTGAGTGTGAGTTTCATCAGATGGGCGCTTCAGGCCAAAGCAGTGTTTTAGTCCTGAGGTACTGTGTACACAGATGTAACTGTCACTCAAAACACACATAAATCTCAGTCTGAATCCCTCCTTTATGAGGCCGTGTCCTCACATCCTTCATCTTATATATACACAGCTCTCTCCGATGTGAACACATGCACGGTGTTCTTACATAATCCTCTGATGCAGCGGTAAGAGGTGTGTCCACAGTCGTGTTCTGCCAAGATGCTTCCAAAGCTGTAAACAGCAAGCTGTGATTAGTTTGATGTGATTATATAATCAGAAACAAACTGGTCAAGTGTGAGCAGAACGTGTTTGAACACAACTGGTTTTCATATGAAGCCCAGGTTGTCCAGTTTTACCCTGCTGCCTGTTTTTATGCTAAGCTAAGACAATCACCTTCTGGCCCTCGCTTCATATTCACCACACAGCCACAAGAGCAGCATCCATCCTCTGGTTTAATGCAAGTCCATGAGACATAACCGTCCTCATCCACTTACGACCATGAGGATCTGTGGGGACGGAACATGTGCCTGAACAGTTACAGCTTCTTTCATGTATTTTCCTGTTTGTACTCTTGCTAAGTGTTTGACCTTTTCATGCTCTGCAGCCAAACACAGTAAACAAAGCTGCTTTTCTTCTTGCTGTCAAGATGTTGCTTCATATCTCCAAGTGTAGCACATGTCTATGTACACATCCCCTCAGTCGTAGCGTGTATGGACGCATGGACAAGCTATTTAGAGTTTGAATCAGCAGCTGCTGGTAAACGGGGAGACCATGAATTAACAATTAGGAGAGGTTATTGGTGAGCTGGAGTGCTCAAGTCACAGTGAGTGGTGGAGGGTGGAGAGAGAGGCAGGGGCTCAATAAATCTTCTGGAGGAAACAACAGCTAAGCCATTTAAAGTATGGATAAGAACTTGTGAGTGTGGAGCTTTGACACACAGGGTTCAGGCTTTTGGAGAAAGTCAGGTCTTGTTGCTGGTCAGCTCCAAGTCTCTCAGCTGTCTGAATGCATCATTTAATCAAGAATAAGTATATAAGTTATGTGAACACTGTGCTTAGTGAAGTAACTGTGCATCATCACTAGACCAGGACAAGCCAACAGCTGAGCCAGATTATCCAGACCAGTGACTCCAGAGGTCTTGGCTCCACCAAGGGACTGCAAGACAGATCTAACAGGTCACAAAATGATTGACAATTTCTTGTTTTTTTTTTTAACGTTTTTTGCTACTTTTTCTGATAATATAATGTAAATAAAACAACGAATACTTTCCTGTTCTTTTTCCTGTGTACTCACAGAGCTGAAGTTACATCCAGTAACTACTGGTGCTGTTTTGATGCACTACGACTGAATATAATAGAGAAAGCTGCTCTTACACCACAATAGAAACAGGAAGGCTGATAGAGTCGATACGGAGCCGATCCTGTCATGTTCACCTCATGAATCCAGCTGCCTCAACTTCCTGCAGTGGAAATCCACCTATAGTCATGTTGTCAGGGCTACAAATCAGAAACCACTGATCAAAACCAAAATAAATCAGAAGGGTGTGTCGGGCGAGTACAGTAGCTCGAGTTAAAACGGGGTGATAAGTAGATTTTATTGGCTTTCTGACATCGTATTGGATGTCCAGATGTCTGTCTGCTCCTGTTTCTTGTTCTGTCCTTCTGCTTTGTAGCAATGTTGTTGATTTCTGTTGTTGTTGTTTACAGATAAGAATGTTGGCAAAAAGTGCACAAATAAAAACCTGATTGGAAGAAAGCAGAGTTGGTTTTATCATGTGTTGGCAGCAGCTATGCAACAAGTAAAGTACTCCAAAGTATTTCCAAGTATTTACACATGATGGTTCAATAATCTGAATCACATGATGATCTTCAGTATTCAGTAAAACCTTAAGACAAGATAAGAATCCTCCACTGCTACTACAAAATGAGACAGTCAAAGAAGCGACCGGACTCATCAGTGATCAGCTCATTTGCTCTCAGATATCAAACTTCAGAGTTTCATAATGACTGCACCCGTTATCTGTGAACGTAGCTGCTTCAATACATGAGAGCATATTTATGGAAATTATAATGTACCTCCTGTGCCAGACAGAGTGTCTCAAATGGAAAATGAACTGAGGCTCCTAATGCTGACATGTCAAATCAAAGCGCAGCACCATTTATGGGTTGTGGTGCAATGAGAAGCAGAGCAACAAGGCCTGAGGACAATCTGAGATTATCTGAGATCCTCAGGTTTCTTCTGACCCAGAGCTTTGCTTCATGTTGATCTCCTTTTTGAACATTTGGAGGCTTGGATGGAAGGAAAGAACAGTAAACAATCCGGTGACAGGTTTTAAAACAAAGTGTTCATACCTGACACAGTGAGTCAGTCCAGTGAGGCAAGCGAGGAAGCTGCCAGGCTGCTATTTCTGACTGTTCCTCATGTGTTAGTGAATGTATGATATGTAGGGCAGATTTCTGTTTGATGGCTCTCGTGACTGAAGCAAAAATGAAATCAAAGCAAGACATTCCTCCCAATTACCTGTGCATGCTCTCACTCAGGGTAATATGGAAAACAGCATTTCAGGGTGTTTGATAACCATCTTGTTTGTACGTTTTTGTACCACTGTTGGCAGGAAGGCAGCCTTCAAAGCATTTCTGCTGTCCACTGCACTTTACTTCAGCCAGCGTCAGTGTGGAAGGAGTGATTACTCACTGCACAGACCCACAACATGAAAACCCAGGGAAAGTCTGGCATTACAGACATCCAAGTAGAACTCCAGTTAGCTCATATCTCCAAAGCCCTGGGCCTCTGCAAGAGGAAATGAAAGAAAGCTTGAATGTCCCTCTGACACAGAACGCAATATCTGGGAGGATGAATGCCATTTCACTGAACATCACACACACACTTGTAAACACGTGTTCCATATTTTCTTTCAGCTGGAACACTGGCTCATTGCACAAAGACCAGCTTGTTAGCTTGAAGCCTTCAGGCTGTTAGCGGAGGTTTGTTTTTAAATTAAAGGCATTATAGCAAGTATAACCGTATTTGGTCCATCGTATGAAACTGTTCCTCCGTACAGACTTTACAAACCATGCGCTGCTAAACTACTAATTTTATAACCATTACAAACACAGACGAGAGTGAAGTGCTGTCAGTTTGGACACTCTTCTGTGTAAAATGATCAGTTCATCATAGCTCAGGATACAGTGGTACCTAACATTATTCCAGTTCACAGATTCCGATAAACCAGCTTCAGACTGTGGGAAATAAAAAGTCCTTACTGTTTCTAAATAAAACTGTCTGTTTTATGGTATAGGAGCCATAACAACACACAAATTACAAATGTCGTCATTTAAATGTCTTGTTCTTACGAGAACTTATCAAACTTGTACAAGATTTGTTTCTAGGGATGCCAAATGGAGCTAAGTTTCTGACTGGCCCAGAAAATAATGTCAGGCTGTGAAGGTTTATTTTTTTACTTCTATACAGCTGTACAGTCCTGTGCACTGTCTCTGAAGAGTAATTTTTATATTACTGACAGTCTGAGAGGTCATGTGCATCCATGCAGCCGGTCACATTTTCTATTAGAGTAGTGAATCCAGCTTGTACCTCTGGAGCTCTGTGGTCTGATAGCTTCGCCCGGCCCACTTGATTAGCTACAATTTTATTATCCATCATATGATTGCTGTTTGTGAGATAAAGAGTGTTAAAAGTAGACTTTGGTTTGTGAACGTGTAACACAGGCTCCTGCTGTAACAAACAATTCAGTCCTGCTGTTGTTTATGTCAAACATCCCTGAAGGGAAGCAAATTTCCATCATCCTTTTAAGTTAGATGGATAGTTTAGCGAGCCATTAACTGTTGTTCAAGGTTTTTTGTCTTTCCCAGCTTTACAAGTCCTGTCCTGAGGCGTAAGGAAATCCCCCAGACAGAGTGATATTTGTCTAACAGAGAAGCTGACAGCTCCTTTCGGCAGCGTGAGTGACTTCTGAGCAAGCTTCTGGTCTGTCAGGACGAGCAGAGCAGAGTGTATTTTGACATAAACACAGATTTGTGGTCTTGATGGAGGAGTGCTGTGACCCTGTCTGACCTCTGCTCTTCCAGGTCGCCCCCAAGCGTTTCTTTGCTGGTCAGATTTTGTCTTCAGATCGTTTTTTATTGGCTGTGGGTGTGGATTTTGGTAAACCAATCTAAAAGTCTCAGATGCGGGGAGTTTCCAGTGTTTTTACTACCTAACCCGGCAATAATAACAGAGATGTTGCTGCATTTAATGACACAAAGGCACTAGAAGCCTACAAGTCTTCATGTGTCTGCATGTTAATCCCACAGACAATCTCTCCGTTATACTATCTCCTCTGTGTGGGGCTGTGTGGCCTTTTTACCATGCATGAAGTATGAGTAAATGAATTCATCACCCACGTGATCCGCCGCTGACAGCAGGCCTTCATCAAGCTGCACTGCTCTGTTGTGCTCAATAAAACAAGCTGTAGTTTTGTTAGTTGGCCTTAAGTCACATACAAATCACTCTCCTGCTGTTTCACCGCAGCATTTTTGTCAGAGCACGTTGACCTTTGTCGACAATTTCCTCCACTGGCAAGGCCAGTAATTTTCTGGAAGTTTAGACTGGCCTTTGTCCCAAGTAATTAGTCCTTAAAGAAGTTCTCCAACAGAAAGAGTTCCACAGTGTTTCCCAGTCCTCCCTGCTGCATGAAACCACATGAATATTAGCATGGCTTTAATGGAAAAGTTCATTATTTCTAGATTATTTCAAATGAATCTTCTTGCTGAGAGCACAATGAGGAGATTTGACTCACTTAATCAGAAGCATTGATTTGCTTTTCTGATGTTTGGCAAGACGGGGACTCAGTGTAATCAATGTGTTTGCAAAAATGTGCTGAACGAAACTATAAACACAAGAGATCAAACTTTGTACTGCTTTTTTTTTTCTCTAATTGTAATTCATTTTAAATCTGGAGTGTAGATTGAAAAATAAACTTAAAGCTGCGATAACTGTTCTTCAAGTGAGCTGATAGTAAAACAGGCTTTGTCATCTTGAGGTCCATACAGCTCACATCCTGGTAAACAGTTGGCAATCTGCACATCCAGCAGAGATGGCACAGTGTTAGCATTCATTTGGAGTCATGTGTCTGTACATCTGATAATTGTCAATCTAATATTTACTCACGTTTTAGTTCTGTGTTAGTCATCACCGATTCCTCTGAAAATCTCTGGTTTATTAGCAGATAAACATTTTACCGTGCTGCTGCCTATGTCTGTCTGGCTACCTGGTGCAGGTGGAAACGCCCTGACAGGAGCCAGAGGAGTGAACCAGAGCAGTAACACTGTGAGCATTTTATCTAGTGTTGACCCATTGATCAATGCAGCTTCCTGTAAATATGTCCCATTATGTTAGAAAGCCTGGTGAGTTGACTAATGTGGAGCAAACAGGCCAAATACTGCGACAAAAATAAATTTCTTCAGAAAAGCAACATCTGATAATACACACTAAAATAAAGAGCTGAAACACTTCACAGCTTTATTTTGCATTTGTGTCACATTGAACAGAACTTTTAAATAATAATTCCTATCACTGTGAAATCATTGACGCTCACATGGGAAGCTAAAACAGTTGCTGACTTCTCCAGAATGTTATCTCAGCTAATTTTGTCAATCACCAGCATCCAGCATGAGGTGTCACTTCCACATTGTAGTTCTGGTAAAACAGAACTGTGTGTCTGAGTCAGAGCAGTCAGGGAAGTTTCTGCTTCCCTCCAGATGATCGGATCCTTTGTGGTGAGCCTCTTCCGCAGAGGGCAGCTCAGATTATGAAGCTGAAGGCAGTTTGTAGCTATCAGGCTGTTTGTGGAGTTTTCAGTGGAGGCAGATGAGTGTCAGCGGATGAGGCGATGACGGGTCACTGACAAGAGGCTCAGCTGTCTGCATCCGTCAATGATCGGGTCCATCAGGAGCACAGAAGAGCTGCTGACAGAGACACTTCTGGTGTGTTTGTGTCTGGGCTGGTTCTCAGCTTGGTTAACTTGTTGTTGAAGCGTTATGCCGCTGCTTGCTGCTGCAACAGCTCCAAAAAGAGCTGCTTCATTATGCAACAGCAGCCGATGGAATTAATAAGAATGTGTGGCATCTTAAAGTCAACCTCAGTCACTTAATTTGCTCCTTCATCAACACTTTGGTTCAGCAGCAGCTTCCAACACCCAAATAAAACCACAGTTTTCATTTGTTTGGATGAAAGGCAAACTGAAATAACACCAGGGTTGATTTAAGTGCTGTGAACTTATATAATGGTCCTATTTTAGGGAGTTTCAACAAAATAATCTTTGTTAACTTTAAACCATAATCAAGTGAACTCAGCTGTTCTACTTTTAGACTTTCAGCATTTGCACATCTTTGCCGTGATGTTTAATGGCCTCTATGGATAAACAGCAGGAAGAATTTATTAGGAACCACTTCAGTGACGCTGTTATATTCTAAAGGCTCTTGAATTGTGTTTAATAGGTGGACGAGGCCACAGTTCTGTTTACACTTGCTATTATTCTGTCTGTATGTGCCACAATAACGCGGGACATACATGATTGATGAGGCAGGCAGCTGGTGGTTCACATAGATCTGAAAAGATAAGGCCAATGTGATGCTACAGGGCTGTGGAGCAGTCTGCTAACTCTTCCATGGAATCAAACCGCTGGGTGAAAAGGTGTGCTCGGGTGTAAACAGGGACAGAACATGAAGTGGGATCAGGCTGATAACTGCCATGACGTTGATGAGCTACAACATTGTCACAGATTAAGCGAATAATGTTGATCATCTCACACCAGTGCCACATGTCAAGGTCAGAGATACACTAAATGGTAAAGATCAAGTCATGGTTTCCGCATCCAAGAGTCTGCAGGATATAAGTTTTGTCATCCAACCATGTCAGTGAAGGTCTACTGAGACCCTGTTGTGGATCCTCAGTACATCTCCAGAACGGCAGCAGTGATGAGGAGCAGCTAACCAACGAGGGACAAACCATGAATCAGTGTCCAGATGTTCAGTGGAAGTCCCATCCACAACAGCTTCAACTTCCAGAACTTAAAGGATCTACTACGAACGCCTCGGTGCCCGATAGCACAGGATGCCTTCAGAGGTCTGTGACTGACACATTTCAGTTTACGTTCCTAACACACTGGTAGCTCATCTGGCTCAAGCTTCTTACAGTGCTGGACTAATTTTAGCAATGTTCTAAGATCTCAGTAATTACTTTGATACCTATGATAGATTATTAAAGACATTTCAGGCTTGGGCACTTTTTGTTTTAACTCTGAATAAAGTGGTTCAAATAACAGGCTTAGCTGCTGGCTAGTCTGACTGTCTGACTGCTTGTGACCTACAAGACGTTGTAGTGACGTCCTGGTGTTCCCACATCACAGCACAGCGTGAAGAATCATAAGTGAAACCCAAAACTATAAAAAACTGCAATGAACAAGACTAACTTTACTTGAACTCAGAGCTCTGGAGTGGATTCAAAGATCATGACAAGGATGTAGCATTAATATCCACAAACATTAGGCCTATAAAGCTCCATTAAATGGCGTCCAGCTCCATGACCGGTGCAGCCATGTTCTAACACACTTTCCCACCATCACCGTTGGGTCACTGCTGTTTGACTCTCATCACAGGCCGGCACTCAGAAACGTAACAGCATCCAGTTCTCTCACTATAAAGCTGGTACACGTTCAACTTCCATTAAAGTAAATGGGCGACTGAGTGGAGAGCATGAGCGAATGTTTGGAGAATGCTCTCTGAGAGGCAGACGTGAGGCCATTGCTCAATAAAATCTCGGGCAGCATCAGGCTGCTGCCAAGCAGACAAATTAAAAGAGAAGAAAATCTCCTCTGCTCCAAGAAAGACTTCATGTCTCACAGCTAAATAGCTCACAGTGATGCCTAAAATGAAGTCCTCTCTCCTTATCTTCTCATCAGTGATTCATTATCCTACATCATTATCTGTCTGTGTGTTAACGTGTGAGAGGCTCTTGTGGACCATGTGTTATGTCTTTCAAATGGGACTCACATACATTAAAGACTTTGTCAGCAAATCAGGATTCTCAAACGGGGACCAGATTGAGACGTCAGTGTTCAATAAAGCAAATCCTGATTAATTCCTGTGCTGGGAATGTTCCTCTTGGCTCCTGCATGGAACTGAAGAGTTAAGCGCAGTCATAAATCAGAAGGTAATTGATCAGATTTATATAACGCTTTTCTAGGCACTCAACGATGCTTAACACTGTCACTATTATTCATTCACAGATTCACTCTGGTGGGTAAGTACGATTGTAGTCACAGCTGCCCTCCGACCACCACCTCAAACAATCCATTCGTACGCTTTCAATGTGGGTGAAGTGTCTTGGCCAAGGACACAACAACCATGACACAAGCTACAGGGTGACCGACCTTCCGATCATTGACCGACTCGCTCTACCACCTGAGCCACAGCCGCCCCAGATCTCCTTCTTCTGCCTCGTATTGGGCTCTCCTCTAATCAGTGTCATGTGAGTCATATGAAGCATCTGCCTGCTATTTAAAGATCTGTTTGTTCAACAGTGAGGAGGTGTAATTACTTTCTCTCTGAAACTTAGATCAGAAGCTCCACTGGCCATCTAAGTCTTAAGAGACCAACATTATATCTGACTTTGTGCTATGAAGCTTCAACCTTAAGATAAGATAAGATATGCCTTTATTTATCTCAGCTGGTTAGCTCAGTTTAGCTTGAAAACTGCCATGATGACTTTTGGCACAACTGGCAGCTGGAAAGCTGAGCATGAAAGCTGCAGCCAGTTAGCTTGGCTTAACTTGACTACAAGCATCTAACTCGCTGTTACGAAAGCTTAGCTTAGCTTAAAAACTTGCACTTAGTGGGCTGAGCATAAAGGAGACACACAGAAGAGAATGGGAAACTTGGCTGAGAGCCCTTGAACAGAGTTGCATCAAATAAAGTTCCAAATGTTGTGTCAGCACAAGAGTCTCAGAGACTTCAGAGAGCTCCAGCAAGTTTTATTGTGTATGTAGAGAGACAGTACGGCAATTATTTGGTAATTAGAATGAACTGATCTAACTTATTGTGTGTAGTAGAATAGGAGTGGTGTAGTGTATGTAGATTATTAAAGCAACATGTTTATGACAGTAAAAATGGATGATATTTGAGGATTAGTGTGAACAGTTAACAGTACCGGCCTCGGCTGACCTGACCTTGGTTACAAACCGTGATGCTGTTGTTATCACTTTGCTTTGATTTCTTCTGTGAGGTTTCTGTGGTTCCTCTCGGTATCTGGCATAAAGCACCGCTCCTCTACCTGCAACATCATTGATTCTCACCACTCATGTCCCGTCAGATCATTGGTCCTAGTTCACACTAACAAGTTTACTTACATAGTACAGTAATAGAGTACATGTTCAGTGTAATTCCTTAAGCTGGTAATAATTTCCTTTTTCACAGTACTGTCAGTATTTTGTGTAACTCCCCATTTAGCCAGGAATAATTCTTCCATCCATCCATCATCTACACACCGCTTAATCCTCATTAGGGTCATGGGGGCCTGGAGTCTATCCCAGCTGACTCAGGGTGAAGGCAGGTGACACCCTGGACAGGTAACCAGTCTATCACAGGGCTACACTTAGAGACAGACAACCAAGCACACTCACATTCACACCTACAGACAATTTACAATCACGAGTTAACCTCAACATGTTTCTGGACTGTGTGGGAGGAAGCCGGAGAACCCGGAGAGAACCCACGCTGCACGGGGAGAACATGGAGACTCCACGCAGAAAGATTCCGGTGCCCCCACCGGGACGCGAACCGGCAACCTTCTTGCTGCGAGGCAACAGTGCTACCAACTGCACCTGGAATAATTATTTTCTTTTGTAATTTTATTTTCTTTTAGATTGCAAGCCTTTTTGAAACTTACCTTGTGCTTGATGTCTCACTCAGGTCCTCTAGCTTCTCTCTGCCTTTGCCATCGATTCAAAGTCAGCCAAGCTGCAACACAACAAAGACAGGTCATCGTCAACAGAGTCTCAGAGCCTAATAACAGTTGACCTACTTTACTTAACATTACTACTCTTACTTGTAGTTCAAAATTAATGTCTTCAGGACTAACAAGCCTCTTTGTTATAATTAACTGATATGAAACTCCCCCCGCCCCACAAAAATATCACCTTTAGATGTCTTTTTGACGTAATTCTTTCAGAATGAATCACAAACTGTGTATTCTGTAGAAATTCTACAGTTCTGCTATCATGTGCTGCTAACTTCTAGGAGGAGGTTCCATGGCCCAACATTGATAGTTCTTCAGAGGGACTAGAGATGCTGTGACTCTCTTCATTTCAAGGGCTTTGGTCTGGTTCGACACAAGTGTCCAAATCACAGCTACCAGCAATGGAATTTGACTTTTCTCTTTCATCTTGTGCCTAGCAGCCGACATTTACATCTCTCTGCATAACACAATAACTTGATTTCAGAGTTGATATGACGTATGGACTAAACATGGTCATCTAATGTGCTACTCAGGTTTATTAATCCTCAGACAAGTCCAGCCTGCCTTCTCCCTGTTTTCAGTCTCTCTGCTAACTGAGGTTCAAGCTGCTGGCAGCAACTTTATTATTGGATTTACAGCCATGAATGGCATCTGACTGGCAGGAAAGAAAAAAAAAGCATGTATCACTGAATGCCTGTGCTATGAGCACATGAATGAATAATAAATTCACAAAATCAAAGGTTCAGTTGCAAATCTTACACAGATCTTTATTGTTCTTTTAATTACATACAGTTCATGGCAAACAAGTTGCCCCTTTTTCTTTTCTTTCCATCTCTCCAACAAAAACGTCTTGTGCACACATACGAAAACCTTTTTCATCTCCCTTCCCCTACGTACTGTTTCCATCGATTATACTCACTTGGTTTTTACCATCTTTCGTCCATCTTTGAGCAAGATTTCACATCAACCTGAGCAGCTGATGGAGGTTTACATCTTGCTCTGACAATCTGTTTCATTTCCAAAACACACTTTATCCATCTTGTCGCTATTCTTCTCTTCAGCCTTCCACAACATTCTCTGACCATCATCTTTTTACATCTTTCGCTGTCCCGTCGATCAGGACAGGTCCATACACACTGTTGCCTCTACTGGTGCGAGCAGTGTCCACAACTAAAGCTCCATGCAAGATGCTACACTGAAAGTGATCTGTCTCATTCTGAAAAGTCAGCTTTTAAAAAAACCAACATGGCTCAGTTCAATTTTTTTTTTCTTAAAACAGAATTTATCCTTTTCTCTGATATGATTTCAGCATCCGACGGTTTGTTGTTGCTGTTTCATAGTGAGAAACTAGCATCTCTTCTGTTCAGGAATTAAATTAATGCCTCTGTAGTAAATAAAATAAAAATAGTGTCCGGGTTCTAACACCTGTCATTTAAGGAATGTACAAAAATAAGACATGTCTTCTGATTCATCTACAAATCAGAGTTTTACAGAGAAATTTGTAGCTTTGTGTAGTACATCTCACCTTTTGGGGGGTTTCTTTTCCGCTCTTTCTTCTCATAAACATGCTCAAATTTTCAAATACGAGCCCTAAAAGCTTAAACAGTGCTGCTTTATGATACCTAACAAAAATCTACAATAAATTTTAGAATATAAAAAATGTAAAACTTTCATTAGCCCCCCAAAACAGGTCTAAAATAATGCTTAAATATCAAATTTATAGTAAACAGGATTTGATGCACCACCTCATTCTTCAAGAAATCAACAAACCCGAGACACACAGATTATTGTGTGAAACGTTGGTTCGTTCCTCGTTGTGCTTCCCTTTTCGAGTCGGTGGAAGCCGTGCACGTCACTCCAGAACAGTGCGTCTCTGTGGGGTGCACTTGGATGGAGGGGTAAGGTAAATAGCTGCCGAAGAGGACAGTAACACAGAACACTGTTGTAATAATACGCACGCACGCAGACACACATAAATACAAGTCCCACGCTTCTCCGCGTTCTTATATGTACAAAAACCAAAATGTCCGTGGAGTCAAGGAGTCCATTTGCTCCTGTCATCTTCCTTCACACCATTGTCTCTTTTCTTTTCCCTAAAGAATACAGAGACTTCTTGTCCTTTTTGGTTTTGTGTGACGTGGGCGAGAACAGTGGTGACAATGACGACGACGACGACGGTGATGATGCCGCTGATGAAACCGAGGAGCGGGATGAAGGGGATGTTGAGGTGGGGCTGGAGGTTGTGCTGTTGCACGGCGAGTTGGGGGCGGACTGAGAGATTGGCTCTGGGCAGTTCTCATCCGCTTCCTCCATGTGGACAATGGCGGAGACAGAGGAAGGCCGGCGCTTGGAGCGGGTGTCACTTTGGGGTGGGCTGGGGGTGGAGGGCTCGCTGAGTGGCCGGTGGACGGAGATGGCACTGCGGAGGCAGTTGAGCCACTGCTGTTTGTGGAAAACGTCGTTGACCTGCAGCGTGTGGGACTGGGCCTGGCTCGGGTCTTGGGAACGCACGCGGAAAATGTTCTTGGCTGTGGAGGAACAAGGACAAAGAAAATTAGTGATCAGAAAGTGAGGAATAGCTACTCTTGTGCAGTTACGAGCATCTTTATGACACAAACTGTACCTTTGTCTGCGTTGCTGAAGGCGCCTCTGAAGGAACCACCCATTCTGACGTCTCCGTCCTGCAGGTCCTCCAGCACCAGATCCTGCACTGGAATGGGCTGCCGGTAAACCTGGAAACATTGGCGCTCGTTTCTGGTGACCGGGCGAGTCAGGACCAAGACCTCAGTGAACAGGAACACATGCAGCTTCTGCAAGGAATCAAAAACCAGAGAAACACTCAGACCACAGCACTGATGTTCTTACATAACAATGAACGATTTTCTGGAAGCCGTATCTCTTATCAAAGTTCATTCTCCTCTGGTTGAGTCAGTGAAGCAGGCAGTTATAGCCTGACTGCCTTATTTGGGACGTGAGCTTTGCGTTGATGTGTTTGTAGGGAGTCAAAAGGGAATGTGCTGATGGAGGGGGAAGTGTGTGTTTTGCTCACCGTGCCGCCCTTGTTGCGCAGCTCCCCGTGACACAGCAGGCTCTTGCACTGTTCCAGGCGAGGGTCCCTCTGCCTGTCGTCCAGGTACTCCAGCTTGTCGATGTAGTACTGGCACTCGGACTCTCCCTTCTTCATGTTGATGTCGGACAGAACACCCTGGATGACGGTGATCTGAACACACAAGGAGCCTGATTATTACTTAAGCCACAAGTTAAGACATCCTGTGCTTAGATGATGGTGCGTTCTGTGTTACACTGGTGTGGCCTTGTGTCATGGACTTACCGCCTCCTCCAGGCTGGCAGCGTCAGGGTGTTCTGGTGGAGTGTGTCTCAGGATCTCTTTGAGCAGTAGTGGGTACTTGACCAGGCGGGAACGTGGGATGTCCAGGAAGCTCCACAGGTCCAGCTTTCGGCTGAAGGGCGACTCGAGGCAGCGCTGCAGAAAGTCCTGCACCCGTGGGTCCTGCTTTTTCTGGTCCAGCAGTGCCTTGGCTGCCAGCTGGTTGCTGCAGTAGTCCTTGTAGGCATTGAGTCTGGGCAGCTGCAGAAGAGAGAGGGAAACTTTAACTCATTGCCTTCCTTGCTCAAAACACAGATTTTTTTTAACAGAATCACAGTGCTTGATGAATTGATGAAGGGACACTTACCCAGGTTCCGACAATCTGCCCGATCTGACCCACAGTCCCATCCTGCCCAGTGGCTTTGGAAAGCTGTGCCAACAGGTCCTCATGCAGAGGGATGTAGGCATCCAGGTTGCCGAAGATGTGAGTGAGCTCCTCCTCAGACATGATGGACAGCTTCAGCATTGGGTCATGGTACGCCTGTAGACAGGAGCAGAGCCAAAATGGTCAAATAACATCAGAGCCAAGAGAAGCAGCTGCTAAGAATAGCTTGCTAAAGACCTTTAGGGGTACAAGAGAAAGACAGAGGAACAATTCCTGTCTTTTTATAGTTCCTGGCTTGGCTTTGTGGAAGGCCTGCCAGACTTTGATTTAATCTGTTTGCTTTATATGTACTCCCTCTGCCTCAGTGCTTTTAGAAGTACAAACCTTGCGTGCTATTTGGAGGTCCTCAATCAGGTCCTGTTCTCCACGAGACAGCTCGAATATGGCCTGAGGAAGGGGAGAAGGAGGCAGAGAACGACACTTTTTAGCAAAGCACATAAATCAGAATGTCATGACATTATTTCAGATGATAGCCCCTGGGCTCAATCTAAACTGCAGCGGAGCCAAATGACTGAGGTCAACTCTGAGATCTCTGGTTGCTCTCTCCCTCTCCTGCTCTCTGTGTTTAATTCTGTTAAAAGTCTAATGCTTTTGACAGTTGGCTAAGATGTCTGACATATGCAGGATAAGTGGGGAGGCTGGGCTGGAGTTTGTTGGCTTGTCAGGTTTATGTGAGTTCACACAGACTGGGAAATGAGCCCTGGATGTCTTTTAGCCCAACTTAAGCTATTTGACACAAATACAACAGGGACTTGTGAAAGCAGTCTGGTAGACAGGTAGAATTCGACACTGTCTGGATTTCTGACATAGCACAGTCATTTGTGTTTACTTTGGTGCTCTATCCATTGTTACTGCATTTCCATGTGTCAGTGTGGAGCTCACCTCCTGTCGCTTGATCTCTTTGGTGGAGAAAGTTCCCTTCTGGTGGACGTCCAACGTCTCCGACCACAGGGTGCTGTTCCTCCTTTTGGGCGGTGTGGGGGCCGCTGCCTTGCTGCAAGGCTTCTGGGGCACGCCCGGCGACTTTCCATCACCCCGGAAGGAGGCCTGCAGACCAGAGAGAGGAAGCCTCACGTTAGACATGCTGCAGGAGGTGTCTCTTGATCAGAGGAGTTCTCTTTCTGTGGGATGTGACGGGAGCTTACCTGGATGGTTTGGCCGAAGCGCCGGACGGCCCCATTCTTCACCGGAGATATGAGGTTAGCTAGCGACGTCACCCTGCCGAGAGGACGGACACGCTTGTTGCTGGGTTCCTGAAGAAACAGGAGAAAAACAGAAGAAGGTGTTTGTCAGGAATCATGACAAATGTATGACTTGAAGTGCAGCAGTTCGGAACAAGTTGATCAATAACGCAAACTGTGAGACCCTAGCAGGGAGTCCAGGCGCTCCCGTGTGACTTACTTGTGACAAAACACATCAAGTCAAGTCATAAATCCCTCTGACTGACTCCACTCCCAGCTTAGGGCTGAGGAAAGAGGAGTAGCTGGAGCCGAGGTCGAGCCGCAGGCAGACAGGCTGGCGGACCAGAGGACACAGAGATACTGAGGAGGAGGAAGCAGCTCCAGCAGCTGTTGGCTCCATCATGTGAAGAGTCCTGAGCCAGGCCAGCCCACTGAGCACAAAGACCCTCTCTGACTGCTGATCTGGAGGGGAAAGGGGTCTGGAGGAATGCCAGGAATGCACGAGACCGTGCTTCTCAGCTGTTCAGTGCCCCTCCCCACACACACTCTGCTGCTATCTGGCAGCTTCAACTCCCCTCCAGAGTGGATCTGTTCCATCACTCAAAGTGTGATAAATACTTCCTGATTGCTCCAGCTCTTTAACTGCTGTTCCCAGAGATGCATCAGTGTGGGACAGTGTGGCAGTGTGTTAGGACTGCTCAGTGAAACAGACCACCGCTGTGAGTTGGGGAAACAAGCAACTGTCGTAAACAGTGACTCTGCCCCTCTAGAGTGTTTACACAGTGCAGTTTCACAGGGGGTACACAGCAGAGTTTATGGCTGCGAGTTGAGACAAGCTCTTCAACAAGCCTCGCGTGAGAGCAGCACTACACCTGGGCCAGGTAACCCCCCTCCCCTCCCATATTCCTCACCCAGCCCTGAGGCTGGGAGAAAGGAGAGAGCTGCTTGGCCTTGTTCCAACAACAACAGGCTGCAGGAATCAAAGAGCAGAAGATGTGGGATAATGATTTCATTCTGCAGAGCCTCTTCAAAAACACGACACCAAAAGACAGCCACAGCTGCAATTAGCATTTCCAAAGTTTGCACTTCCCGCAAAACATTTTGCATTTTAAGGACTTCGCTCTAATGAGGGCTTGCTCGCTGAAATTGAGCACAGTGCTGCTAGTAGCTGCTTATGTTTTCTCCTGACTAAGGCCAAATGAGATTTTGCCTTGGCTCAGCGAATGTGGGAAACAGTGCAGCCATTGAGGCTCCGGGCCCCGTGGACACAGCTGTGGAACAGATCCGTTCAGTCTGGTGTGGCCAGAGAGCTGCTGTGGCTGTGGTTGGGGCATGGTCTGCTGTGGTCAGGGTCCACACAGACTGCCTTGAGAACTTAGCGGGCTTTCGATCACCAGGATCTGGCAAAGAGGAGCCACATGTCATCTGTTTCGACTGAGGTCTTCATGAGAGGACAGACTGTTTTACTTGTCTGTGGTCTGTCTCTTATTTGTGACCTTTTAATATCTGTAGACAAAGAATATAAGTAAAAAGCAACAATTAGAGAAGAGTGGAGGGTTCCCAAAGTCAATATTGGAAAAGCGTGCTGGCCATTATGCACTTCCTGTCCTTTGGGAACCGGCCCCAGAATAACAAAAGGCCACTAGTCCCGCTCTTTGTATATCAGCTGTAAAGTGAAACAGTGCAGACAGACGGGGAAAGTTGCTATTCCTGGCAGTCAAACTCTGGGGTAAGAGCAAGTCAGCCCTGCTTCAGGAAACCAGACAGATCCGAGGGTTGCACTCTTGCTTTAGATAGCTCCTATCACTGGAACAAGGAGCCTCCAGGCAGACATAATGTACATGTACCCTCCTTAAACTTCCAACCTAAGATTACAACCTCGTAAACTTCAGGAGGTTTTTTTCAGGGTTCCCAAAACCTCCCTTCCTGTGCTTTCCCTTTGATGTAACCTCATGTGTGCTGTGAGCTAAAACCCCAGATGTGTCCCTGTGATTACAGCTCAGCTTGAGTTGATAGGGAAGCAGAGCAGTCGGATCACAAATCAAAGAGTTGAGGTCATCGAAAAGTCAGCACAGAGGATAAAAAAAACCATGTGTGAAACGAAAATGCTTTTACATTTTAGGATTGGACTCACTTCATGAATTGCTTTCGGACATCTCCTTTATGAAGAGATTTACTGTCAATGAAACTACATGATCTCTCAAAAGAGGAAGGAAAGAACTGAAGTAGTGACTTTTAAAGCACACCGAGGTTTCAACATCTTTGTGCCTTTAATTGTGTCTGCAGCTGAGGGAACACTGACAGACTGCGATGTTGGATTTGCAAAAGAGATAACCTGTTTTAACTTCACATGTCTGCGGTCAAAGGCAAAGTATTTCTTTTGGATGCAGGGTTGTTGACTGAGGATACACCCCCTGCTGTTTCACTGTTTGTGCTGCTTTGAGTCTGCTGACTTTCCTGATCCCACAGAGACTGAGCTGCCTGCAGAGATGCATATTTAAAAACTGGCAGGAGATACACAACCCGAGGTAGTGCAGCGTAATCCAATGATTAACTTTTCCAGGTTGGACAGTATCGCCAACATTGTTGTACGAGCCCAGGCACAAAGGTCAAAGTCTCATGTCACACACTCGAACGCAAACCAAGTGAGATAAAACCAGGGTTAGGCGCTGAGTCACTCACAATCTGATGCACGGCACAAAGATATGACTTCACTGAAGGAGTTCTGGTCAAACATTTACACAAAGACTGCAGTTTCAGCCACCGCTGTGTGTTTTTGCCTCTCACCTCTGACTCTTTGTTGGCTTGGTTCTGGTAGTCTATCACTTGCAGAGTCCGTTTGATAGGCACCAAGCTACCCACTTCATTGTAAGCCACCATAGCTTTCAGTAAAAACACAGTATCCTTTTAGTCCTGGCGAGTTAGCTCCAAGTAATCCACATCAGAGAGAAAATACAAATAAAAAATCTGAGCTGTGTGAGAGTAAAAAAAGCTGAATAAATAAAAACACCTTCCCCTGTCTGTCTTCCTCCCTTGCGGGACGGGGCTCTCTGGAAGCTGCCCTCACACACTCCTCTAAACTTTGGTGTGAGGAAGACCAAAGGAGGGGTTTTATAGTGAAGCAGGGGAGGAGCCTGCTCAGCCCCGAGACGGGGAGGAGGAGCTGCCTGCACGCTCTGCTGATCATCCACATGACTGCAAACAGTAGTGAGAATTTTTAAGATCATGGGCGAATCTTACTACTTAGTAAGGTTGACAGCAACAACTCAGATGAGGGTCAACAAATGATGGACACCTGAACCCTGACTGACATAATGTGGGCTTCTTTCAGGGAACTGGGTAAAGATGAGCAGCAAAGCCTGACCAGTGACCAGTGTTTGAATTACAGACACGTGGTGATATTTAAAGGAAAAATAAGTTGCATCTTTACTAGCAATGATCCCTCACATTTGGTGTCTAAAAATCAGTAATAAGTTAAAAGATAATTGATGTTTGCTATTCTCCAACTGAAGATGTGAAGATGATGAGGGTACTTTACAGTGAACTCGCCTGGAAATGTTTATATGACTGAAACCATCACATAAAGCATTGGACTTGTTGTGAACCATTTCAGTAGTTTTTAGTCACTTTAAATGAAAACAGAGAAAAGTATGGCCATCAAATAAATAAAAATGTGAAACCTGCATTATATTTCTTTGTGAATATCTGCCTACGTATACACCAGTACAGATATACCATCTTTAATCAGTGTTGGTAGATAATCAGCTACTACACCTGTCAGGTTCCCTACATTATCAGAATTAAGCTTACAGAAGTGACACTTAGTAAAAGAAAACTACACTTGTGTGTTAGAATGACTGAAACTGAAATAACAGCACAAACAGATTCAACGACAGTTGTATTATAGCACGTTATTAATGAATCTTATGGTCATACTTCCGTATGTAAGTCTTTTAAAAGCTGTAGTGGAACACAGTAAAACTAAAATGAGCATAAATATAATCAGTTTTGCTGCCCAAACACAGCTTAAGGCTTATTTAGTCTGGTATAGGGTACAACAAAGTTTGAAACTTGCCAATACCGGTTAGCGTTCTGTACATCAAAAACTACAAAGTAATTATGAATTGGCTGTTTCTTGTTAGCTAATTATTAAAAGCAGTCTCTGAAGCTTGAAACACAGCCTTCATCAGTCTCATCAGCTGAACTGGGGGAGGTGAACAATTAGAATATCAATAGTGGGGCCTTGTGACACAGTCGGCCAGATGTTTAAGCTGAAACCTGTATTTTGGGCGCTGCTAGGGGGCAGGGTGCGACTCCTGTCCATATGTTGATTGGTCTAATACAGGGGCCAAAGGCCAACATGTTTGCCAGTTTCAATAAAGACAAAAACCTAAACTGAGGACAAAACAAAACTCTGGCTCTTTTTTCTGCATGTATGTGCACCCACAGGGGAAATTTAACCACAAAGGGAGACACACACATGGCTGAAGGACGATCACACCTAAAGCTGACACATGGACACAGCTAATGCACAAATGCACAGTTAAAAGCTGATTTATTAGGCCTGATGGAGAGCCTCATGTGGAGGTGTTTTAGGCAAATGGACAAGCTTGTTCATGGCTCTTCGTCAGCCTCTTGAGTCAACACCGAGGTGTGAAGCAGGACACAGCTTCATTCTGTGTGTGTGTGTCTGCAGTGACAGAACACAGATGCTGATGGAGGTGTCGGCTGTAGATGTTGACACCTTGTTCTTTGGGTTTGTTGTTGGAGTGGTCCGAAGGGCTCATCTGCTGCAGACCAACGCGACACTGAGTCTGCATTAAATCCCAGATAAGCCCTGAAACCAAGGGGACTGAGAAAATGAATTTCAGTCTCAGAACAAAGGACAGTCTAGATTTGGGGTCGTCAGATTTAAGACAGCAGAGTGAAAAACTATGCAGACTAAAGAGTCAGAGAGGACCCAATAAAAAATGAATCTGTCTGTGTGTAGTCTATGCGTGCCTGCAGAAGACGCTGTGTGCAGTCCTGCTGTTACTCACTGTCTGGGGAGACCTCGGGCTGAATCAGCTGTACGTCTAGCCCAGCCACTATAAAAACTAAACACAACATGGCTAGGCCTGCCTGGCCTCTTCGCCCCGAGTCAAAGTGAGCTGCAGCTGGAGTACAGTTGTGATTTACACTCCCTGAACACACACATATAGCCAGACTGAGCGCAGAGTGCTGGAGTAGGATGAGTAATGCAGTGAGCGGAAGAGTTTCACCGCTTGCTAACCTATGCCGTGCAAGAGGCAGACTGAGCCCTGAGGCCTGAAGGGGCAGAGCTCAGCTTAACCTCCACATCAGCAGCAGCAAGCGCAGGATGAGCAGAGCCTAATTACAGATCAGGACGGGGCATTAAGCTTGGAGCTCCCAGCAAAGACACGCTGCTCCGTGCTGACTGATATAAAGCAACAGGAGGATAGTGGAGGTACTGCTGCCCCCTGCTGGTGGAGACCAGCAGCATCAGAAAGATGGGGCAGTAGAACTGAACATTGCACCTTTATGGGTGACCAGGATAGACACAAGTCTGCTCATCAGAGATTCTGAGTACATTGAGTCCCTATTGTACCTAAAATGCAGGTATAAACACATTCTTTCAAAATGTGGTTTTTATTTTTTATGGAGGTGGAACGCACTCTGTCATTCATGCATTACAAAACATTGCTAGCATCTGCATCACAAGAAGAAGAAAATCCCCTTCAGACTTGACATGAAAGAATGTTTTTAACTTGTGCTGCTGTCGTCTTTAAATCCATCTGATTGCATTCGGTTTAGATTTAGGATGAATCTATGCTTTGATACCCATTTGAAATGGGTTAATCTGATAGCAGTACTTGCTTTTTATAGTATTGTAAATGCTTTGGGTCGTGGAGATAATGAACAATAACAACACTTGGAATTGTGTTGACAAGTGCAGTTGCAACAAGCTGCTGTGACTTGTGGCGAAAAAAACACACACTCCAAGAGTCATGTATGAGATACTTTGCATTGATGATCAGGGACAAGTTCCACACAACCAAACAACAAAATGCAGAACACATGTCATAGATCCTTAGAACAAAAAGAAGAAACACCTCAAACGTATCTAAAGACCTCAAAGACACATCTGGATTTGTTCACAGAAGACAAAGTGAGGTAGTTCCAGTTACTACTTATTATTAGTTATTTTTTAGTGAATTGCAACAGGCGTCTGTTGTAGTGATGCTCTACACTTGATGTTCACAAAACCAACAGTGTCTTGTTAGGCCTATGTACGTAGCTATAGCTGGCTGTTGCTCACAGTGTTGCAAAAAACGTACCAACTCTGGCTAAGCAAGACTGCTCTTGTGACTTTTACATTAAATGCACCCATTTAGACAATAAAATTGCCATGTCATTATTGCAATAAGGCAGTCCTTAGCTCAAAACATTTCCCACAGGTGCTTGACTGAGATCAGATGTTGATGAAGGCTATGTGATATGACTGGCATTACTTTAACTATTCACTCATTCACTGCATTGATCAGACCGTACATCAGGCCCTCAGTTCGGGTGTGAATGAAAGGTCTAAACTATTACTGATCGAAGACGTTTCTGTTCTGAGGGTAGGGAACTATAAATACCTCCACTAATCTGGCTACAGTGAAATAAAGACAAATATGTAGACAGTGATTTAATCGCACAACAGTCTGCAGAAACAATGACATTCATAGTTCTCAAACCAGACCAACTTCCTCGGTTAGTCAACTCAGTGTTTTTTTAAGTTTTGTTTTGTCAGCGTTCACACCCAGAGCAGATCTGGTTGCTACTAAACACAGCAACGTAACTAAGACTTCCACTGAAACCGCCAACGCTCTGTAGACAGAGCAAACCCATACGCTGATAGCACAGAGACCAAAGCACCACTTGCCAAGTTAGTGTCATTAGTCATTTGAAATGATGGCACTGGCACAGCAACATGTTCATTTTTCCCACAGAAATGAGCAGAACAGCTCCAAATTGCAAAGGGAGCGCGTGTGTCTATATCTTGACCAAGCACCATCTCTGTCTTGCAGAGCTTCAAGTGCAGTGGTTTCCCTGAATCGAAAGTGGAAGGACATATCATTTTGTAGCTTCTGGACACATCAGGGAATTCAGGCTCGAGCGTCATTACCAGGGAAATTCTTCCTGTGGTAACATTCTTGCTGTGAAGGAATGAGCTGAGGGCAGGACCAGACCTGTGCAGGGCAGGGTGAAGCCTTCCACCCAGTGTGTTCAACACGGGGAGGTGGATGATATGACGATGGTAGAGTTCCTTAGAAGAGTTGGGTCCATGACAAGAAATACCAAAAGGTTTCATTATTTCTCTGTAGACACATATTTAAAGATTTACACTACAGTTGTCATCATGCTAATACCTAAAGCAGGGGTGTCGAATCCTGGTCCTGGAGGGCCACAGTCCTGCATGTTTTAGATGTGTTCCTCTTCCAACACACCTGATTCAAATGATCAGGATCGTTATCAGGCTTCTGCAGAGCTTGATGATGAGCTGATCATTTGAATCAGGTGTGTTGGAAGAAGGAAACATCTAAAACATGCAGGATTGCGACCCTCGAGGACCAGGATTGGACACCCCTGACCTAAGGGGTATGTAGGGCGATATGGGTAAGGCTACCCATCAGTGGCAACATTGGATTATATTACATCTGATTTTAAATATAACACTGATCTTAAAATATTTAATTTTGCTGATTAGCTGAAAGCAAACATTCCCTTTTGGGTAATATTTTTATGGACAGTTTTTCACTCATTTTTCCACAGGTTGTTCTATCAATACATATACTATATACACTGAAATAACTATTTGCAGGGTTTTTTTTTTGTTATATTTTATCTTTTTCCTTGGAACAAAACATGCCTTCTTCATGTGCTTCCAACATTCATTACATCTAACAATGGTATTAAGCTTTAACTGTTTTCCACAGGACGCTCTTTGAGCCGACCTTGTGAATTAAATAACTACTGGTCAGCTAGCTTGGGACACACCTGAAGACCATCAGCTTGCACAGATGTTAGCACTTGCACAGACTGACTTTACTTAACAGCTCCATTTGGAGTCAGAGCCAGAGGGGAGCAGAATGTCAGCAGCCATATGGTTAACAAAGGATTTTTTTCTCCAGTAACTGCCTCTATATGTGGAGCAGAGTTTGAAGGGATTAGACTGCACTGGATGCAGCTCAACTAGAAAGAAAAGAAAGCCAGAGCAAAACACAGAGTGCTGCTGTGATTTGAATCAAGGAGTGGCCCCCGGGACTCTACACAACACCATATCAGCTTTGTTTAGTTAAATCAGAGCAACTGATCTGACTGGTTACAGAAGTCCAGGCTGTATGTCTCTGCTAATCCCTCTCATGTGGGCGTAGGACAAAAGCCGCCTGCATGGAGACAGAAAAGATGGAGAGAGGCAACGGGTTGATTGTAAACTGTCTGGTCAGTTGATGTTACCCTCAGCACGAGAGGATGTTTACAATTTACAGTCAAATATTTCAAAGAGAGACCAGAGCAAGCTCGACGTATAGCAGGCTGCCATTCAGATATCCACATGTGAACATCTCACATGGCTGGGAGTGTAGTGCAATGTGCCTGAAGCTAAAGGGTGTTCAGTTATGACAAGACGATCCCACATGAGAATAGCACTGACAGATCTTTGTGCACACATGAGTAGGAGTGCTCATTAACACCCACACACCAAATGTGCCACATTTTCCAACCTGGCCTGTCCTGCCTGTCAAATCTCTACACCGATGAATCGGTTCTGGCGTAACTAACAGCAGACTTTCACAGGCTCTCCACCAAACAAACGCAAGCTTCATGGAGATGTCTTCCAGTGATAAGCTTAGTCATTTTGATGATATGCTTTGAATAAACAGAGGGACCACAGAGATCAGATACAGCAAGCGATCAGATATGGCCACCAGTTTATCGTCAAGCAACATGTTTCTGTTACTATCAAATGTTTGTAACAACACAGTAAACAACACAAGCCTACATGGCATTCACATTTCATTACTCATGCACAGGCCTTGCAGGAACAACATTTGGAGGACCGGATAGTAAACTAGTAGTGGAACTTAACTGATAGGCCATGTTTATGCTTATGAAAACCGATAGTACAACGCTCTTTCCATGGCAAAACAACTTCAGCTCACTCTGGTGTTTTCAGGCTGTTCTTTAAAATGTGATTCACCAAAACATAAGAAAAGGCTTTTCTTGATCTTTCTCCTCTTTCAGTCACAGACTCATGGATAATTATGCAATACTTAATTATGCTGTATATTATACAACCAGTGAGTCTGAAAACCCCCAAAAAGCCAGATGACTTCAACAAGGAACAGTTTCTGTTTGTAGGTTTTGTCAGACAGCCACCGTCACAACGTTTCATAAACACTTCTGTGATTGTTTCACTTCATTTGTTTTGTCAAACTGGATGGTTTGGTTTTCCTCATGTTTTCTTTCGTTTATGGTACAAAAATGCTAACCCTGTTTTTTACACAGTAGGGTTGTGTCCTGTGACCTGTGCAGAATATACTACAGGTGCACACAACCTGGGTTTGGATGTTTGATAGTTTACCATTGAGTACAAGAATCCTGGAGCTTGTGCACAGTAACTGGGTTACACTCTGCTCTAGTACTTCACAACAAGGTTTAAGAAGATAAGAGGATAACTTATCAACATGCATAAAACAGAAAGTTGGTCATAACTAATAAATGTGACCTGTTTTTTTTTTGGGTGTGACCAACACCAGCTCCAGTAAACAGATACAGGCCTTATTTGGCTGGGATTTTCTTTTGACAGTTTACCTTTCCTGGAAAGAAACTACTGCTACACAATACGTTTGTATTCTGGGGACCCAAAGTTTTCATTTTCACCAGTTCATGTAGTAAAACAATAGCTGACTGAACAAAAAACAAATCTATTGACGGTAAATTAGTATGTTGTTGCTGATAAATTAATTTGGATTTATTCAGTTCTGTTATTAATGATCTGGCCTTGCAAAACTTTAGGTTTATTAAATTATGCACACTTGAGATGTTTGTCAAAAAAGAACTAACAATAGCAATGCAAATTTAGGTTTAGGTTCTCTTTGTATGTGAATTGTTGTCTTACACATGGTTCCCAACTACAGGACCTAACATCAGTACTGAGGATATAGTCAATAGAACAACTACATAAACTTTAAAGTGTGGTGAATATATGACCTATCATTTTAGTTTCAAAGTAGTGTTTTGGTGGCAGAGTGAACAGCTTTTTAATAGGAGAGGGAGAGCGAGTGAGGATGACTGGTAATTTCTAGAATGCTTGAGAACAATCTCAAGCCTCGATTAGACAGGGACACACCATAGCAAACCAATCTTTTCATTTCCTTGTCTCTTTTACGGGCTTGTTATCATGTTAGATCTGAATTGGTTCTATTTTCTGTTGTAAACCATCACGGTAATCCCCACTGCACAGCATTTATTTAGGGACATAAAAGTAAATAAACGTGAAGTTAACATGTGTTTGGACTGCAACTGAAAGGAGAAATTCGAACACCATTCATTGGTTCTCACAGCTGGTCTTACAAGCAGGACAGCAGGATCTTACAAAAGCATTAGAAACCTCACTTGCTGAAGCGGGGTCAGTGACACACAGCCTGATGCCTGATGACGTGTTTTACCTTGAAGTCGAAGCTGCAGAGGCTGACTGCGTCGCTGTCATCCTTCTCTCTGCGCTTCCGCTTCTGTGGAGACATAAACAGGCTGGATGTTAGCGGGATAGCTCGACACGTATCACAGGAACACGCTGCTGTATCATCAAACATCGTCATGATGCACAGTGTGAGGAGTCACGTCCGCCATGAACACTTAGAGGGATAGCTTGAGTCAGGAATACGCACAGAATACACTTTTTGTCCGATTGCACTCTCCCTCACTGTGCCCTATAGCAGAAGTTTAGAGTATCTTAACTAAACATGCAATCATCTAAGACTGGGAACCCCCGGGCAAAACCCTGTCAACATGTAGCGCATATTTTCTTTACCTTGTGGTGGAGTACACATCCTTGTCTGGATGCCAAGACAAGACTAACATAGAAATTTACAGCTACCGTGTTCCCTGCTCAGACGTCAGGCCCACTGTGCTCATTGCAGCTCTTTTGTAAAGCCACAATAGACACCGCTGGAGGTCCCACTGGGAACAGGAAAAGGTTAATTAGGCAGCAGTGCACTTTAACACCTGCATGTGGTCAGTCAGCCAGGGACAAGTCAGTTAGCAGGTGAGAACAGCAGTCTGGCCTGTTGAGGGTTGTAAAAGTCCTGAGGAGCACTGGTGGCCTCGGGGACCCCTGGGGCTCCGTTACTACGCTCCATTAACCGTGGAGGCCTGAGTGCTTCTGGCTGGACACACAGGACGTCAAGACCTGATTGACCAGTGAGGTGAGGACGGCCAAAATGGACACATAATGGTCAGGGATGAGTGAGCTGTGTCTCTGTTTGTGTTAAAGTGGGGTGGTGGCGGCGGTGTGAAGCATTTCCTCTCTGCTGGGTTAACCCGTTTGTTTTCCCACATCCGTAAAAATTTAAGAGCGATCTGTTCAACAGCTTCCTCCTTCGTGTTCTTTATGTCTTGTTGTGTCTCACTGTTAGCATAACAGTGAATGCTATGGTTTGTTCAGAGCTGGTCGGGTACTAATGGGAGGCTGTGAACAGAGCTGCAGGCAACAAAAGATTGTGTAACTCACTAGTTAGCAGCTTGCATTCAGTCCCACAGCTGAGCAGAGCGGACGGGTTTCACATGTGGTTTGAAGTTAAGCTAACAGTCAAACAGGACTTTGGATAAAGCTATTAAAACAATGACGATCATAAATGTTAGTAACTAATCAATTATTACCACTCTTAGATAATCTATAGCCATGGTTTTCAAAGACACTTCAAACAGAAGTGTTAACAACAACAAGGATTACACTATTTCAGTTGGCGAGGTAGAACAGAATAGAGTCTTTATTGTCATTGTAATACATGTGTAATACATCGTATACAACGAAATTAAAAAGTGCCAAAACCAACAGTGCAATATTCATGTAAAAAAAAAAAGACAAAGACTAAAAAAACTGTAAAAGACCAATTAAAAAATAAATATATATCTAAATAAGTAGTAATTTCAGACATGCAAACACACACATATACATGCATCTCCTAATTGCACAACCCCATAATGCACTCAGCAGCATGTATTATGTTTTAAATTTATTGAGTGCTGTCATTGCTGTGGGGTAGACGCTGTTTCTGAATCTGCTTGTCCTTGTTCTGAGTGATCTGTACCTTCTGCCAGACAGCAACAGCTCTAACAGGTAGTGACCAGGATGTGACGTGTCCTTTATAATGCTTTTTGAGACAGCAGTGACTGTGCAGTTCTTCCAGAGTGAGGAGAGGGCAGCCAACGATCTTCTGGGTTGTGCTGATGACCCTCTGGAGCGCTTTCCTCTGAGCCACTGGTGTACCACACGCATATGCAATACGTTAGTATGCTCTCTATGGGGCACCTGTAGAACGAAACCAGCAGTCTCTGGGTGATGTTGTTTCTCCTGAGCACCCTCAGGAAGTGCAGTCTCTGCTGGGCCTTTTTCAGCAGATCACAGGTGTTCACGTTCCAGGACAGGTTCTCCTCAACATGGACTCACCCTCCCCACACAGTCCCCGCTGATGGTTAGTGGCAAAATGTCTGATTTCTTCTTCCTGAAGTCTATTATAAGCTCCTTGGTCTTTGAAGTGTTGCGGAGCAGGTTATTCTCCCTGCACCACTCTGTTAGCTGCTCCACCTTGGTTCTATAGGCGGACTCATCCCTCCCAGAGATGAGCCCCACCACTGTGGTGTCATCTGCAAACTTTACGATGGTGTTGCTGTGGTGGGCAGGGGTGCAGTCATGGGTGTAGAGGGTGTAGAGCACACAGCCCTGTGGAAAACCGGTGCTGAGGCTGAGAGCTGTAGATGTGTGGTGGCCCACTGTGACCCTCTGGCTGCGCCCAGACAGGAAGCTGTTTATCCACTTGCAGGTGGAGTGTGGAAGACCCAGGCCCCCCAGTTTGTCCACCAGTTTGTGGGGGAGGATGGTGTTAAATGCAGAGCTGTAATCCACAAAGAGCAGCTGCATGTAGCTTCCCTGCTGCTCCCACTGGGACAGTGCAGCATGGAGGGCTGTGGCTACGGCATCCTCTGGTGACCTGTTTGCTCTGTACGCAAACGACTAGGTCATGGATAACAAGCAGTTTGGTGTACCACGAGGTGTGTGTTTAGATTTCAGCTGACAAATACTTAGTTTACATTGCATAAGAATGTGTCTGAAGTCTTGTTTATTCATTTAGCTCCTCCTGACCTATGCAGCAGGGTGAAAGAGAAAAGTCTGTATCTCCACCATCTCAACAGCTGTGCATCATGCTGTATTCCTAAGGCCACTCAGATTGATCCAATCCTATCTGAAGGATTTAATTTAAATCACTCACTAACCAAACCACGTGTTCTGTTTCACTCAGAGATACAGTACCGTGTAACAGTTTCTGGCACCTAATATTTAGATTTTTATCCATCACGATATCCATAAGGGAGACCTCTGACTGGTCCCAGGTTCATTCTGCAGCAGAACCACGAGCCAGTTAAAGTCATAAAGCACTATATGCAGCCACACGAGGAACAAGAAGTCCCACAACAGATGCTATGAGTTCCACCAAGACCTAATCTAAGTACCATAATATCAATCTCGCATCATACTCAGACTATTCAAACTATTCATGGCATAATCGTATAGGTCAGGGGTATTCAATTAAAAATCACTGAGGTCCAGTTATTAAAATTTCCTCCAAGTAAAAGGTCTGAACCGAAGTCCAGTTTGTGTCTCATAGCCTTCCCCTATGGCCACATTTTCATGGTTTCAACAAACTCATTGTCAATTTTCAGTGCACAATGTGTTTAACTGAGTGCACAGCTAGTTCTTTTACTATATATATATATATATAAGTAGTCCCAGGCAAAAAAATGAGGCCTTCATTTGAGATTAGAGAAAACAAAAACCTCAGAATAAAATACAGTTTAAAAAGTGCAAACAGAGTCGAATAACCCTTTTATCTCTTAAATTAATGAGGTCCCAGCCTAAAGAACTGAAGGCCTCTACTTCAAGTAAAAAAGTCAACATGCTCAGAAAGCAATAAATAAAAGGTTTGGTTTGTATGTTGCTGGGCTGTAAATGTGGTGATGAGTCAGATTGATCTGTCATACTGGGCTTACAGGTCGGTTATTCTGCCCTCAGCTCTGACTTCTGGGGATAACTTGGCTCTAAAGAGCTGTGCTTTGTTTGGTAGTGGTGCTTCACGTTGCTACTTTTAATTAACGCCACGTTTTCAGAGCATATGAGGCTACTGGTCGTGAACTGCCTGACAGAAGAATGAACATTTCTCCGTCCACTCATCTTCAAAGCAACAGTTTTTCTCATCAACCTGCCTTCTTCTGGAGCAAGCCATGCTGTCATCACTGTCTCTTCCTCTCTGCTCTGCTGTATAGGCAACACAAAGTGGCATCAGCAGCGAGCTGTGGTGGTGTGCCGCCGTGCAGGGTAACCAAACGATTTGATTGGCTGGAGCTGTTGCCATATTACCTGGAGTAGCAGCGGCTGCTGTCTACAGCCGCGACCATCGGAAAAAATGCTCCATGAAAATCTATTCTCGTGAATTTATCAGAGATTGGTCACAGGTCCGGATAGAACCTTCACTCGGTCCGGATCTGGACTGAGGTCCGCCATGTGGTGATGCCTGGTATAGGTTTTGCCACTCTACTTTTAGTGCTACCTTCCTAGTCAGCCTTGTTCTTTTGTTATCTCATCAAGTCCACGTGAATTCACCGCCCCCTCCATGTGCAGTTCAAAATTTGTGTCTGCACGGCAACAATGCGAATGTGCTAATGTCAATGCTCTGCAGCAGCGTACGCAGAAAATGTCCATATGATCTACTGCACATATATGGAACAGGGCCCTTAGCAGAACAATAATGACTTAGTGTCTGTAGTGACTGCAGCTATCCCTGTGTTTGTGCACAGACACGTATCATCAAGACAATCTTTGGCACAGCGCTGCAGGCTACAGTACTGAAGACAGCGATGCTCTGACTTCCCTCTCAATTTAACGTTAATGAATATAATTACAAGACATGAAAGCCTGTTTTGGTTAAACCAGCAAATGTAATCCCTGGCAAGTAAAAGCACATCATCACATTGATAAGTCATATAAACATTCAAAACAACTGTACAGCTTTACTACTCATTGAGTAAACAGTGAAGCAAACTATCTGATGGCTGACGACTGTAGCGTCTGTTGTTTCATGATATTATCATATCACTAAGCCCTACATGCCTGATGATGAGATACTGTATGTGAATATCTGAAAAGTACTGCTATTAATGATGTGAAAATATTTTCCGTCATATGGCTCAATTTTTCATACGCGCGTGGGCAGGAGTTGTATATATGAGAAGAATAACATTAAGACTGGGTTATGAAAATGTTTGACTTAATAGGGAGACTGAGACAAGCCTGAATGGTGCTGTTGGGTACAGAGCAACAGGCCGGCTGAAGCCAACAGCTCACCGTCCATGAAGTGTGCATGCAAAGTGTGAAAGCTCCGTCCAAGTCAAACATTTCTTTAAGCGTAGGTCGTACACATGAGATAAAAACGACACAAGAGTAATCTCTGTGCAGAAGCTGACACAGTTGGGAAAAGGAGGAGAAAATGAGCAGCCCTGTTCCTGCCACCTCTGGAAATCCCTCTGTCAGCAGCTCGCTTATGAAACAACACCCTCCAAGTGGCAACTTGTTCAAACGGTGGGCTGGACTCAGCGTAAATCCTCTGACTCAACAAACACAGAACCCTCGCTGCTCATTACACACACACGACGGCTATAGAAACTGTCGCAGGTTACTCATCTGAGGAGTGACTGACAGATTTGTATGTTACTTAAAAAGACGATGATGTGGACAGACAACAAAAACATGAAGTAACAGCCATGTGCACAACCACTAATACTACGCACACGCTTCAACACTTTCAGACACAGACAATGATAGGGTTTGCTGTTTCTGTCTTCAGATACCAGCTTGCTGAGAGATTTGTTGCCTGCCACAGTTCAAACAATATCGTGGTCTCATATTACCATGACATCATGGGTTGGATGTTCAAAGAAACAGCAATCCTATGACCTGACAAACAGCTCACTCTGACCCAGGACTGCATTTAATGAGTGCCAAACCAGCCCAGAAAAGCTGATGTTGTACAGTCTGAGGGTTTGGTGAAGAGGAATATAAATCTGTGGCTGAATGGACAGGAAGAGGAAGGGGGAGAAAAACAAACAGTGACATAAATAAGGACCACAATAGGAAAATTCAAAGCTTTGGCTGTTGTTTGTATCACAGTTCTGCCACAAAATGTTTTGAGTTGGACAAGAAGAGGAAAAGATTTATGATTTGTGAAGGGGTAGTAAGAAGCTGATGGGGCAGAAACCCTCTCAGACTCAACATTGTTCTGGTACACAGCCGTCTTCAGTGGACAGGTGTGAGCACTCTGCAGTGTGACCCTGAGCAAATGTGAAGCTGCAGGTATCCTGAAGTCATACACCCATTTTGTAATGTATTTACGTGGCTAAAACTGGTATGTTTCAAGGCTGCTGTAAAACTAGACTTAATTTTTGCTCAATAAAAAAATCTATACAGTGGAGTCCAACTATCTCAGATCACATCAAAAATCTGTCCTATTGTTGAGTAAATCTGCAAATTGTCAGAAGGTTTGACGATTGGAAAAAAACAGTCAAAATACGAGAAGCTTGGACATCTAGAAAACATGAAAACATGCTTCTTATCCAAGCCAGCAATCAAACTGAAGCAGATTAGCGTCAGTGACCATGCTGACCTCATCAGTTATGTTCCTTGAGTTGCATCCTTCGATCAAAGCAGTGTTTAGACGACAGTCGAGTGCATTTGGTCGATCAGGTGCCACTTCATGAAAGCCAACTGTCAGTCATTTTTGACTTGTGAGAAATATGTCCTGTTTACACCTGAATATTGCTTTTGGTAATACCATTACATCCATCCATCATCTATACACCGCTTAATCCTCATTAGGGTCGTGGGGGGCTGGAGTCTATCCCAGCTGACTGAAGGCAGGTTCACCTGGACAGGTAACCAGTCTATCACAGGGCTACACTTAGAGACAGACAACCAAGCACACTCACATTCACACCTACGGACAATTTAGAATCACCAATTAACCTCAACATGTTTATGGACAGGCTGCAAGGTGGCGCAGTGGTTAGCACTGTTGCCTCGCAGCAAGAAGGTCACCGGTTCGCATCCTGGTGGGGGCACTGGGATCTTTCTGCATGGAGTTTGCATGTTCTTCCCGTGCAGCGTGGGTTCTCTCCGGGTTCCTCCCACACAGTCCAAAAACATGTATGTACAGTATGTAGTTATATTAATAATTACAGTACATAATTATATATAATGCTAGTGTTTATAGTCTATGCAGTATGTCTTCCAGCAATGCCACTTGTTGTCCAGTTGACCTGAGAAATCTGAGCCTCAGGATATAGTTTCCACAATATGTACAAAAATGTTTTACCCCATTTGAAATGCATAAAAATGTGCAAAATAGGACTGTTTAACTGTTTTTTGCCCTTACTAAAAGAGAGAAGGGAACTGAAATGTGTGTGACTTGAAAGAAGTGGATCTCGTGATTTCATTAAAACGAGAGAACCTGATCAGTTATGCTCAGTGACTGCAGTATTACAACATACATTTATGACCTGTAAAACATCCCGGAGAGCTCGTAAACAAGCAGAATTTTCATTTTAGTTAACATGTGTTATCAACTATAAAGAGGCATGAATCCAAGACGCTGAACAGCTGCACTGCAACATCAAAGTGCATTGTTACGGCAGAGGGATGAAGCAGCTGCACTGGGATCTCTCACTGAAATGAATGAGTGTCCTGTGGACAGCAGCATGTGTTATCAAAGGTTCAGTGATATAAATCGTGTTCTCTGAGGAATGTTCAGGAAAATTAAGTCAGCAGTTTAAAAAGTCAGTCTCAGGTTTAATACAAACCGATGTTGATATGGGCACGGCCATCCCACAATAATTATCAGTGTTCGCGTGAACAGCCCGACACCACTCACCAGCTGGCAGCCACATTAAATCACATCATCTGATTAAAGCTGGAATGCTGCTTATCAGACAGGCCACGCTTTAGACTGACATGTCTGGCCGCCTGAACTTGTTGCTTGAAGAGACGGAAAGCTCAGAGTCTGACTCTTGCTATTGTTCATTACCTTCACATTCCACCAAACAGCAGTCTAGTTTGATCTCCTCCACCTTGGCATTGGGCAGGAAACCTGACTCCCATTCTCGCCATGACAGAAAACCCCCTGAGGCCTCTCGACTGATGTAGTCTGAGAGAATGCACCAAGCGCCCAGGGAATGCTCGCCTCGCCTGCTTCCAAGGTTCGCTTGAGGGCCGATTCACTCTAACCTATACCTGGCCCTGCCCCAGCCAGAGGTAAAAACAAAAAATCCCCCCTAACCACTTCAAAGCCCTTGGAGCTGGTTAAACTTTTTCAAAGCCTTGGCAAAACCTTCAAGCTTAGAGTGGCAGGGTTGAGATAAGAGGGGCACTGAGACAAAGACACTTCCAGGATTCTTTTATTGCTCGCTCTTTGGTAGATTTATAAATAAGAGAAAAAATGAGGGAGAGCATATTGAAAGGGCGAGCTAACAAGCTCCACATGGTTTTGGTGGATGCCATATTTGCGAATCAAAGGCAGCAGGCTGGCACGAGATAAAGAGTTGTTGGCCTTTTTCTCTCTGCTTTTATTTCCCCTCCTCTGCCTTCAGATGAGCGATGGATTGTGTTTCAGGCAGCTGTAAAGCCTGAAATGCCTACACACTCATGCTGTTTGCTGTCTAATCTGTTCACTCTTTTCTGTTTCTAATCAGCTCGTCTCATTTGAGGCAGACTGTAAACCACAAGCAAGCCAGTCTTTCAGAGACAGCAGCACTTTGTAGGCCATTATGCTCCTCTGGTAGGGGGGATAAGAAATTGGAGCAGCCTGGATTTTCTTTATCTAGACATTTGGTCTCTGGCTACATGAGCAGGCCACGAAGGAGCCACATAACAACAGACATCACAGTCCTGAAGTAAGGTATTAGATGGAGATACACGCCAAGGGGAAAGCCGGCCTGGAATGTAGAGCAAATTTTATAGATGTCATTTCACTGACAACACTTAAAAAACCAAGGCACAAGAATCAAGGCTGCTGATTACGCTGAAGGTTGAGCACAGAGGCCACATTCAGATCTTAAGCAGACCTTAAAACAAGGCCAAGATTTTGGATGGGTGCTACACTCCTCAGGACAATAACTTTCAAACTACTGCCACACGTACGACAGTACAGCCATAGATCAGTTGTTCCAACCACTGCTGTTAAATGCAGCCTTTCAGCTCTTGTAGTTTCAACTATCTATTTGTACTTACAAGGTAAACTGCTGTGCACAAAACACGTGTTTTTGTAATTACTTTACAGATTGGTTTCTTTAACTACAGTCAGACAAGTGCATATCAACTATCAACCTATGAGCCCTTAACTATTTTCAAGGTAATGGTTATGTTGAGGACGAGCCAATCATGCCGTATCTATTTTTTATTTTTTCCAAAACAGATTTCCCATCATTTGATGTAACACTTTAGTTATTTTTTGTATGAACCTTAATATCAAGGGGGAAAAGTATTATGAAGTAGTTTTTACATTTATCTCACTATAAAATGCTTGCATTAGACATATCTTTTCATTATTGTGCAGCAGAGATTGTCTGCAATCTGGCAATATCAGAGCCATGATGGGGAGGTTCTGTATGACTTGTAAACTTGCATGCCTGATGGACTACCTGTCACTTAGTACTCACCCATGTGTTCTCATACGTCAGCCTACTTGCAGGTGTCAAACTAGCCAAATGGTTTCCTCCTGAGTCCTAAAAAGGGGCCCCAATGGCCATTTTGCCTTGAGTCTATGATGACCCCTGCGTTCTAGCGCAGAGCTGACCAGCGCTCGTCTTTTGACCACAACCTTTAAATAATTGCAGTGAAATGCAAATTATTATTATTATTATGATGTTAATGGTTTTTAGAGACAATGAAGAAATAGTTTTAAAACTTGAACTCTTTGTTGTGTGTTGTGCAACTAGTACCACAGGAAACAGGAAGATATTTATACATGTACTTGTAGTTATTAACACATATTCAATGACAACTTCATGATTAATTTAAACAAGAGTAATAGGTGTGGAGGTGGACACAGAGCTGTATGCAGCCTGCAACAAGTACATTTCAATACAAATTCAATTTTTTAAATCACTGACACTTTGTCGCACAGAGAAACAACTAGCATTGTTGGAGATGTCAACCCATAAAGCGTCACTTAATATCAGCTTCACCTCACTACAAAAAATATTTTGAGGACAAATCAACGGGACGAAGTGGCGCAAAGCGCTTCGGTTTGGTTGTAAGGGTTACTGGTGTGTATCTGCTGATGTCAAGTTTGATCGATATTTACCAAAATGTTGACTAAATGTATCTGACAAGCGGTGTAACATTATGTGTAATCATCTGGTACGCTCCATAAGAAACTTCAGTTCCATATAATGTGTGATCTAATTAACTAATATCAGGGGAACATATTTTTATACGAGGTGTGTCAGAAACGTTTCAGGACTGGTGTCACAAAAGATGTATTTCAAACTACAAACTATAAGTGTTCTCCTTCCAAGTAATCCTCCTGGAGTCTAACACACCTTCCCAGTCTTCTCTGCCTCCATGCACTCCTGGAAGGATTCTTCCAGGATCCTCTGCAGCTCCGTCCTCACAGCCATCTTGATGTCGTCCACGTCTTCTAAACGGGTCTCCTTGATGACCCCCTTGAGCTTGAGGAAGAGGAAACAACCCCACAGAGCCAGGTGGGGTGAGTAGGGAGGTTGCTCCAGCACGGTGATGTTCTTCTGAGTCAGAAACTGTGGGATGCTCAGGGCGTTGTGAGCAGGTTGTCATGGTGAAGCAGCCTCCAATGGTCCTGACACAACTCTGCCTCTTCTCGCGCTCTGAACGAAGCAAACGTCACAGGATCTCTTTGTAGACGTGCTGGTTGATTGTCTGAAGGGGAAAACTCCTAGTTTGTAGTTTGGATTTGAAATATATCTTTTGTGACACCAGTCCTGGAACTTTCTGACACACCTCGTACTTGTACTTCTGGAACAGAAATTCAAGTGTGCGACTTCAGTCGGGAGCATTTGGCAGTGAACCAGTAGTTGACCATCATCATCAGCGTACCAGCAGGTTTATTCTTTAAAGACGCAGACATTGTATGATTTATAGTCATCTCTCGTGATCTTTAAACTCATGAGGAGCTCACACTGAACATAAACACCAAGCCCCCATTTAGCTTTTTCCACTGACAGTTCAATGAAGTTTGTGTAAACAAGATGGCTGTTTGTTGTACGTTGTGTGTTACTTTGTGCACTCCTAGCTTTAATGGTTAATTCTGAATACATTTGTCTTCATCAGTGTGCAGCATCTGAATGCCTTAATTGTTAAAATAAGAACTCAGGCAATTGGACAATTTTAAAAATAACAAACAATACGCATAAAATTAACTATAACAACCCATTATCTGATATATTAAACATGGCCGCTATATGCTACTAGATTTAACACAGCTGGCTCAAAATCCTATTTTTGAATTTAAATTACTGACATGAATATAAGACAAAGTGGAGGATGAGAGAGGAGGAGTTTATCATTCTGAGTTGTTGGAACTACAGAAACAGTTGTTTATTCTGATCTGTAAGTAACTCGTACAATTAATGCTGCTGACTTAAAATAAACAGTTTTACACAACAACCTTAACAAATGACAAAGGGAGCAAAAAAAAGAAAAAAAAACAATCATCAGCGCTAAGCTCTTAGCAAATGTGTGTATTTTACCAATGAGGGTGTCAGTTCCTGGTGCACCAACTTTGTCACATTCAGCCAGTCTTATTTTTACTCAAAGAGCATCGCTGTGACAGTAGCAACACAGGGCAGTTCACTAAAGGACCAGGTTTTGATTGGCTCAGTATTTTATCCTGTGGCTTACTGTGCATGTTTATTTGGCATAAAAACAAAGTTACAGTCAAGGACTGTGTGTCTAGTGTCATAATGTTTTATAGGTAATCATTGTGCTTTACAGTTACACACACTAATAACAGACATCTTCTTGTAAGTCACAACAGTTACACATATTTGACTTATTAAAACAGACAGACAAATAAGCTCTAATTATTATTTTATATGATATAATGCATTAACAAATAAGTAAGGAATAAATGAAAATCCTAGTTAAAAATATATTCTCAGTTGCATTGTATTCAAGATTATTTTAAGTGTAAACAAGCAGAAGTAAAACAAAACATTTGTCCTCCAGTCCAGATGGTTTATCTGGGTTAGAGCGGCTGTGGGCCAACAGGGAGCTGCCTTTCATCGCTGTGACAATGAGCAGTGCTACCGTTTCCGAGACTTTGTTGAAAACTTTGTGTCAAGATTTAAAGTCAAAGCACATTGCTGTGACGGGAAGTGGTGGTCAGGTGCACTCCCAGTTAGGGCAGGAGTCAGCTAAAAGCTTGCTTGAGGAATTGTGGGGATAGTAAATGAGTATAAAAAAAAATCCATAAATCATGTGGGTATTCAGTTTTCTTACAGCTTAGATCCTTGTGTCCTGTGTGTGGCCCACTTTTGTGAGGACTTAGTCACCACTCTGCTGTAGTTTATCCGAATAGTGATACCGTAACTAAACTACAAGTTTATGTTTTGCAGGTATACGACATGCAAGCAGGAAGATCTGAGACATGTACTCACCAAACTAAAGTCCCATTGTGGTCCTGGGGTGAGGAAGGTGAAGGAGCTTCCTCTTCGCAGTGACCTGTGTGACAAGAAAATACAAAAGACCAGAATGGAGGGTCAGAATTAAAGTTCAAATCTACAGGGTCCATTTATTGTGGCCTAAAACTGCAGCTAATGTCAATTTCCTGTGAATATTCAAGAAGAGATTAATTTAGGCCACCAGTGGAGTCCACCATGACCTGAAGTCCCAGCCAAAGGGTGAGTAAAGCTAAGTTTAAAGCATTCTTAAGGTGATAAGAGGAGGACTGTGACTCAGAATGGAGGAGTCCTGAGAAAACACTGGCTTCCCATTACCTACCACAGCCTCAGCATGTTGTAGCTGCAGCTTAGACCAACACTGACAGACGAGGATGCACCCAGTCAGAGAAGGAAAGGCAACATGATCACAGTCCACTTCCTCAAAGACGCCTCATCAACCACTAAGCTGTCCTTAGACCTGAGACCCCAGTGACATTTCAAGGAGGAGTTCTTTCGCTCACACTTTCTGCCCTCCCAAAAACTATGAACAGCATCCGACTGTCTTTTTTCATTGGGTTTTCGTAAAGGGGGCAGCTTTTTCCTTTTTTGGGGCTCCACAGTGACTCTGGGGCTCCCCCAAACCAGTCATGCAAAACTGCAAATCCTTCTCATTTCAAACCGCTTATCTTGAACCAGATGACTGTGAGCATTAACACGAGGTCAGGCTGGATAAGGCCACAGTGAGGACAATTACACAACACATCACACTCACTGAATGGATGGCTACACAGCGAGAAAAAAAGACATCAAAGCACCGATTAAGATCTGCCTCGCACAGCAATAAATTGGATTTTTATTGAAGCACTATTTCACACTGATGCAATACTTTGTGTGAGAAGTGTGCCTCCGACTGCCGTACAAGGCCAACTCACTGTTCAACTTGTGAAACGAAGCAAACAGATTATGAAAGCTGTGTACTGCCTTGACACAGACTACCAACAGAGGGGACTATATAAACAATATCAGGCTTTTTCCTGAGGAATTTCTGGGTCTCCAAAAGACGTTTGAGGCACTTCCCAAAGACACTTCAGTCAGTGCAAAAGGAAAGTCACCAGCACCAAAATAATACATACACTGGAGTTTCATTTTTACTCAAGCATAAGAGACATGTTTCTGGATAAATTGGTAAGACATAAGAGGAAAATGCTTAGATTTCAGTCAAATAAGGTAACACTGACTTCTTGCCTTTACTGGAAGCAGAGCGACCATGCCTACAGTTCTACGTAGTCACCCCACAAAGGCCCACGCTGAGCCAAGAAAAACACCTTGCATAACATTTATTAGGATGGTTTGTGCTGATTAAAACATAAAACATCAGTCTTTTTAAAAAACTGTAGGCAAAACATTTATGCCATGGGTTTTTAAAGATAAACATAGAAAAAACAAATTTCTAGTAAATGCAGATACCGCGGAAGAAGTGGCAAATTTTCAAACAAAAGATGACAGTGTGGAGTATGTTTAAAGGAACTATCAAACAAAAATGGCTCATCGGACTCATGAACACATGACAGCACTCTGAATCTAAACCACCTACACTGCTCAGCTTTCCTTACTCGATCTGGAACTTACGCATGATCACAAATGGTGTCAGAGTAGTTGATCATATTAAAGATTCATGTCTTTTGGGAAGGTGGGGGCTTACATGGTGGGACCGAAAAAGGCATCAGTATCCGGAGAATGCTGAACTGCTCAGAAACACTTGTTCTGCGTGTGTGTCCGGCAAGTGCTGATCGTAAGACTGAGTCATTCCAGTCATACTGCGCACACACCAACTGTCCTTCTACAGTCAGCACTGCAGGCAGCTGCAGCACTTCCAGCAACCTTTCACAGCTACTACCCCGAGTTAAGCCCCTGAGGACATGCAACGCTTTACGTTAATCTGATGGCAATTTAACATTTTGGTGTCATGTCCCAGAAGCGCCCTACTTATTTTACATTGGCAGTCTTGACAGTGTTATAGGACCCCTAAAACAGAGACTTGCGGACACACTGCTGACCCTGGCCGGGCCAATTAGGTGATCTGATACTTTGGTATACAATCCCTGACTAATTAAATTAAAATGCTGCTTCTCTCTCGCTCTCTCTCTCTGTAGTCAATTTGTGATTTTAAGCAATATCCCCGCAGCACTGACTGGTTACATGCCACCAGCAACATCCCATCAACACAAGGACAAATGCTGAAACGTTCTCGTTTAACAAAGCCTATTTACATTTAAAATAAACAAGACAATTCAGCAAAGTTTTGTGTTGGAGTTTGTCTTGTCTAAATTTGAATACATGGATTTTAATTTCTACAGCAAAAACACATTGGTTCTGAACACTGGTTACCTGTCTCCTTGATTACCAATAATCGGTACTGGCACCCCTACTGACTCCGCCTGAAGAACTAACCCCCTGTTTTATGTATACACCATTTTCAGGTGTGCTGGTATGCACTGAGATTAGGCGTTCAAAATAGAACTTAAATACGAGAACGTGTGTGGATGCAGCCTCACTAGGTCAGACAAAGTCAGATTTTTGTGTCACACATAATTCTGAATATACCAGGTCTCATTGAGTGAAAGGCGTACACAAGATCACAATGATGGATGTGTTAAAGTAGAGTGTCTACCAATCAGCTGCACCACAATTCCAAACATGGTTCAGAAGTGGCAGGTTTAACTGTAAGAGGAATTGCTTTGGATTTTTTGAATAACACGTTAGATAAAGTGTTTTGGAAAAATGGCTGGAAAATGGTCCAGTGCTGAGATCAAAGAACTGGTCTTTGTTCACACTGAGGATGAGATAACCAGGCAGCTTAACAGGACAGTAGCCAGACAGTGGGACGTCATTCGTTACCAAGAGTTTCTCGTTAGAGGCGAGATATCTCATGTCTCTTAAATGTTTGGATCATATGCAATATTAACTATTCAGTGTTTGAAAAGCACTTTAGTGGTAGGTTATACAATCATTTTGAGTCATCTGTTGTAGCTTAGTAATCCCATAATAACACAACTGGCCTGACATTAACACAATTAAGTCTGAACAAAAGAAGAGGAGGAAGTAGACACAGATAGATTATAATGTTCCAAAGAGACATTTATGTTTCTGTCATTGACCAGTTTGCTAACAATAAGCACCAACACTGCCTATCAGGAGTTACAATGGACCTGAACTGTAGAAAAAAGTTTTTGCACCAATTTTCAGCATTTGAAACAATCCTGAGGTTCAGTTATTGTCCTTAGTTGTGAGTACGATATACCCAATGGTCACACCAAGTACTGAGCTAAAACATGTCAAAAAGGCTCATTGCTCACTGCAAACCAGAATGTTTTAACACAACTGTAGCTGTCTGAGACATCTAATATTCTAAGACAATAAAATCAAAATCAACGAGTAAAAGGGAAGAAATGAGCAAACAATTCACATGGAGCTCCAGCATGCAGTAGGTTAGGATTACAGTTGGTGTTCGGACCACCCAAGTAGTAAACTGAAGGACTGAAGCTACTGTAAGGTGTTTTGGATAAACAGCATGTGTTGTTCACTAGCAACAGTAGTGACAGAAGGAAGGAGAACAAGAAGCTCTCTGGGTGTCCTGGAGCTAAATCAGAGGTCAGAGGTCACTGCAGGTGTTGTTCAGATTTAAACTGTCAAACTGGTAGTGAATCAACTTGAAGAAAGGACAGAGAGGCAATAAATGAAGTGCTATCAGCTGAGCCAGTTTTGGTTTAAAATGTTTTAGAGAAACATTCAAATGAATCCCTTTGTTTTGTTCTTTGTTCATCATCCACTTACAGTGACAGCATATTAAAGGTTTCTGTGACTACATGAGGAGGTGTCCACTGAGTTATGTTAATATACTACTGTGTTTCTACCCAGCTCACTTCCCCATCTGGGGTGATTTATGACCTTAGACGTACTGGTTTTGGACTACTACTCGGCAAAATATGTACTCTAAGAAAATGTAAGTGGCCTCATTCATGATTTTTGTTAATTTTACAGAAAAGCCCAAATTATTTCTATTGCAGTCCCAACATAAATACAAATGCTGCCCTAGTGTTATGTTCCTATTCATTTGTAATGATCTGGGAACTGAAAGTCATTCTGATGTCGCACAGCCTGAGCTTCCTGAGATGGAAACATTGAATGATGAAAAATGTGGGAGAGACAGTCAGGGTTTGGCTGAGGTTTGGCTTTTAATGTGATGACATAAGTCTCTGTCTGCACTGACATACACAAAGGTGTGTTTGTACTTTGGAATAGCACTGTGGTGAAAATCTGGGCGGGTTGATGCTCAAAATTTACGACATACAACAGATGATATTGCTGAGAATCATGACTTAAACACAATGCACTTCCTCTGTAAGACAGTTTCAAAAAGAATATTAATCACTATGGTAATTAGCATTGTGTTGAAATGAGGGTTTGTCCATGCATCTTTCTAAGTAACATGTCAAGTGTTTTTTAGCAGCCGTCCATAAATCAGTATATTTCCAGGACAATCCATCCATCATCTATACACCGCTTAATCCTCACTAGGGTCATGGGGGGCTGGAGTCTGTCCCAGCTGACTCAGGGTGAAGGCAGGTTCACCTGGACAGGTAACCAGTCTATCACAGGGCTACGCAGACTCACTAGACTCTACGCAGAAAGATCCCGGGTGTCCTCACCGGGATGAATCGGGATCTTCTAGCTGCGAGGTGACGGTGCTAACCACCAACCACCGTGCAGCCAATTTCCAGCGTAATGTCTTGGAAATTAAGCAACTGCTCAATTAGAGGATGGTGTGAAATTAGCAGCAGACAGGAGAATACAACATAAACCACATAGTAGTGTTGTATGAATGAATCATTGTGGCCAAATTCTGAAGAACTGGAAGCTTTTTATCTTATATGTGAGTCACATGGAAACATGAGAGGAGACAGGAAATGGAGACAGAGGCAAACACACAACTACTGTCCACACAGAGGACAGTTAACTTCTAACATTTTGTCTGTGGTACAGGTTTGGTTTGGGTTGCACATTTTCTAGAAGAGTTGGACTCTTGGCCTTGGCGGACGTCACAGCTTTCCCAGTGTCCTTGTAGTTGTAAACCGTTTATACTTGTATCTACACTTAAATTGAGATAAATAACTGGGAAAACAGTTGCTGTAAACAATTCAAAACTGTATTCTATAAACAATTTGGATCTCGGTTTGTCGTCATAATATCTTGGCTTATGGATTCCCTGTTATTTCTGGCAATGCAAGACCGTAGGAGTGCAAGAAGTGTTGTGTACATGCATAACATTTATGTTCAGAAAATTAAAAAAGATAGCAGTACAGCATGTTCATACTGATGATGAAGATATATTTTGTGAATTCCGTATTCTATAAGAAAACATTATTCAGTTTGTTGTATGTGGTGTTTGATATCACTGTTTGTGAGCTCAGTAGAGTAACTGAATATTCCTGTTAGATGAGAACACACGGCACTGGTCCTAATAAAGAATCTACTGTAACAAACAATTTACAGGATGTTGTCATCTTTTGAACTGGGTGCCAACTGCAGAAAGTCTCCTGTGATTTGCAATATTATTGTGTATATGACACAAATAATGTATTTAATATGGCATAGGCCATGTCTCTGTTATAGGGAATTATTAACTCAGTTCACGTTTCAGGTTGAGGTGATGGAAAAAGCACTGACCTGCTAAGCACTGAGCTATAATCATAACTAATCAAATACATTACTTAGTTCCAAGCATCAGTGCAGTGTGTGTGTAGTTTAACTGCAATTTACTACAAAATTGCTGTCACTTTTTTGCAGGATATAAAGTGAGATTGTTGTCAAATTCAGGAGTTATCTGAGAGATGTCCTACTTAAAATGAAACTGAAAGATGGCAAGCCCATTGCGATAGAACACTGCCACAGGTTGCAGAATACTTTAGAAGGGCTGTGCTATGACGGTCAAGCAAAGGTGTGTGGGGGATGAGCAGAACTTCCTGCCAGTCACTGTGGTCGGTGGTATGTTGCGCAAAAATGACAAGCATTGCCACAGGAAGCAGGCTGGGCCACACACAAACAGACACACACAGAAAAAATCTGTCATCACACTGAGGAACAAAGGCATTCGCCAATTTCTCACTCTGGAGTAGAGAGACATGCTGGGAATTTCACTGGAGACAGAACCTGCAGCATGTAAACATAACTGCTTTCTGCTCATTGACGCAATGCATTACCGCTTCATCGAAACAATCGTCACAGAGCAAGTGGTGCCAGAGAAGACAGGGCTATTTGGAATTACAGAGGAGTGATTAAGTAAACTCCTCATGGACAAGGTGACCAGTTTTCCTCAGAGCGCTGACAACAGTTACTGTTAAAGGCTCCTGCTGAAGACACGGTGGACAGCAGTTGTACAATGGCTTATGACTTTAACCTGGAAAGCATAACAAGTGCTCAATATAAATTTAAAACAACTATCCTCAGACTCAACATTTACAAGGTAAACAGTAGAAACACCTGTTCACATTACAAATTAATCTACCAAGATTAAGCCAGACTAACATCCCTGCTGGACAGTGGCTCCCACCCCATGCACGACACTCTGAGGGCACCGAGCAGCTCTATTAGAGACAGACCGGGTCGGCCCAGGTGCGTGAAGGAGCGGTACCACAGGTCCTTCCTTCCTGCTGATGTCAGACTTTATAATCTGCACTGTCTGGAACAGTGCTGATTATTAGGGCTGATTACCTCAGGTCCTCTTCTTCCTGCTGGAATCAGACTTTATAATCAGCACTCTTCCCGACACATAATGATCACTCACATAATGACAGTTAGCCGTCATGTGCAGTAAACTGAAGTGCAATTCTTTCATATTCTTACATTTGTGTTCTTAGTATCCTTGTGTTCCTCTGTTTTTCTTATGTATATTGTACATTTATAGTATATTTACCATGCCTCTTTAATTTATAGTTGTTTGCTTGCTTTACTTAATGTCACTTTGCTGATGTGACGTTACAAATTTCCCCTTGTGGGACTAATAAAAGATATTCAATCTATTCTATTCTATTCTATTCTATTCTAATAGAATAGAATCATTTTTATTGATCCCCCATTGGGGGAAATTTACAATTCTACAACACTATTCTAGGACTGTACAACCAAAACACAACAAAACTACAAGTTGTCCAAGGCCACCAATTTAGGAATAAATCTGGAATTAGTGTGGACAGTGTTGGCGAGGTATAATGCAAGGTGTTGCTGAATGATGTTGCAACCAAACAGATCGACTAATTTTATCAGTAACACCCGTCTGCTGTGAAAAAGGTCAGTGGCCACAGGAGGAAGAAAATCTAAATATCATGGATTTTATGAAAAATATTTACTTATGTCCTAAGTAGATATACACATATGGACAAAGTTGTTGGTAGCCCTCGATTAATGAAAGAAAAACCCACAATGGTCACAGAAATAACTTGAATCTGACAAAAGTAATAATAAATCAAAATTGCATGAAAATTAACCAAAGAAAATCAGACATTGCTTTTGAACCGTGGTTCAACAGAATGATTTTAAAAAATAAACTCATGAAACAGGCCTGGACAAAATGATGATATCCTTAACTTTATATTTTGTTGCTCAACCTTTTGAGGCGATCACTGCAGTCAAATTTTTCTTATTATTATTCAATTTCTTATTTTTCATTTCAAAAAAAAATAAATTGAATTTCCCTTCTGGGATGAATAAAGTATTTTTCATTTCATTTCATTTCAAATGATTTCTGTAACTGTCAGTGAGACTTGTGCTCCTCTCAGCAGGTGTTCTGGTCCACTCCTCATGACCACTCTGCTCCAGTTGTCTCAGGTTTGAAGGCTGCCTGTTTCATGAGTTTATTTTTTTTAACTAATTCTGTTGAACCACGGTTCAAAACCAATGTCTGATTTTCATTGATTCATTTTCATTGAATTTTTATTTATTATTACTTTTGTCAGATTCAAGTTATTTCTGTGACCATTGTGGGTTTTTCTTACATTAACCGAGGGGTACCAACTATTTTGTCCACGTGTGCAGTACAACTGATTCATCCATCAGCTATATGCCTTTTCGTCTAGAGGGTAACAGGAGGCAGTGTACACCCTGGACAGGTTAGCCCAGTTCATTCTAGGGCTAATCCCATGAGACAGACAACTATGCAGGCTCACACTCTCACCTTTGGCCAATTTAGAATCACAAACATGAATATGAATATCAGAAATTCACGTGTAAAGAGGTAATGTACTGAGTGTATGATGCCATGCATGCTCTATGGAATGATGATCTGTCTGTGTTTTGTTTGAAAGCCTTTCAGTGTCTTTTGAGAGTGAAACCAAATCCCTGCTTCCCTTTGTAAGTTGCCTATGAACAGATGAACAACAAATATATATCTGAAATACAAGCTTCTCAAAGGGAATCACCATTCATAAGAAGTGCAAAGAATTTCTGGAAGTGGTTTATTGTCTGTTGTATGTGTGGGCATCTTACCAGATGATCAGCTCGTAAAAATCAGCTTCTGCAGTCAGTGACTCATTGGATATAGACTTAACAGCGTCACACTTCCCATGTTATGGGCTTGTTTGAATGCTGAATGAACCTGTGTGTAGCTTTTTCACGTATACAACTGTCACTGCTGCCAGCCAGGGGACAAAGGTCCTTTCACTTCCTATACCTGCTTTTATGTACTGAGGGAAGCGTGGCTCATGAGTCAGTGGATCAGCATCCCCTTTAGCCCTGCCCTTGTTTGTTAAAGCTTGCTAACACTGAAACTGAACAGCCCGTGCTCTGACCCCACCGGCACCCACGTGTCCTCCTCTGGCTTTTCTAACGCTCCCGTCAAAGACAGATATAAGAACAGAATTTTCATGATGCTGACAGGTAAGTGGTGCATGTGCATTTAACTGCTACGTGAAGTTTACTGAAAAACATTCCCATCTTCATGCGGCTGAAACTCCACGCTAAGAACATTTATGCAATTCTTTCTCCACCCATATTTCAACCATGCCGCTTTACATGGCCAATGACCTTACCTGAGTTCACCAGCGTTCAACCAAGATGGTTTATCTCTGTGGGCTAAATGCTACACGTGCTTGGCAAAAAGACCACTGAAAGAGAAAAAAAACCCACTGCCAGTCCAGTGTTTAATGCCAATCTCACTTGGGAAATCAAGCCTTGTTTTCTCTCACTCAACATTTATAGATTGTTTTTTTCCATAAACCTTGTTTTGGAGGTCAAATATTGGGTGATGTTTTTCCATGCTTGTCTGCAGAGCCAGCTGGGCATTGGGCAGGGCTGGGGCAGTTTGGCACACAACACGGAAAGCCTTTCAAAAGAGTCCAACATAAACTCTCCCACAGGTTTATTTTCCTAAAACACACTGATTACTATTATACCAGATGCCACTCTGAGAAGCAGATAAAACTCACTGGATTGATGTGACTGAGCTCTGGGACACGATTAGTCTGGTAACTTTTATAGCCAATAAATTAAAGACATTGCTGAGAGATACAGTGATAAGTGTTGCCTGAATCCAGAATAACAGTGTATATAGGGCATCTGTTTTCTGCTCACCTCTTGATGTATAAAGGTATACATGGAGGTTGGGTTGGAAAACACAGTCTGAGTACAGCCTCCTCAAACTACTTCGACAATTTCAAAGTAGACTCCATAAATAGCTATGAACCAGTCAGTTGGTTTATTGGCTGCATTAAGCTTTAAAAAAAAACTATATTGTATCAGTCAAATAGTCACTTTACGGGTGATTTTGGATCGTGCATTGTTATTATTTTTAGGGATTTGTTTTTTTTTTTTTTGCAGAGTGGCGCAGTGGGACAATAATTTATCAATGTAATAACTGGATTTTTTTTATACACATGGGGTTTGGCATTTGACGAGGTACAAGTGACATGATTGATCAACTGCTTATTTACTTTGTGCGTCCTGATCTGTTTTGCACATGAGCTTGCATTAAAATGTTAGCTGTTATCTGCTTTTGTTATCTGCTCTTAAAAACAGGATAAAAACTCTCCAGTGAGTCAAAATCATTAAAGAAAACAGTAAAAGCCAGAATTTCAAACGCAAATGCCTATTCTGTGCCATTCCTAATGAAAATAACTGAATTATTTATGCATAATGCACAGAGATACACAAATGAAGAGAGATAAAACAATAAGTTTCCAGACAGAAGCAGTCAGGCGGACCGCGGGCAGCCCTCTGGGTCCACAGCGGCCTCCTGTCGCCATCTTGTGGCGGTGTGACGCAGCTGACAGGAGGACGGCAGGACGCTTTCAAACTATGCAAAAATGCATTGCAGGTACTTAAAGTATTAGATATCTTGTTTTGTGTGATTACTCGTGGTCGGCTGGGTATTTCCAAGTAATAAAACCTCCACTGAAAGAAAATACACCGTACAGTGTCGTGTTGTTGCCGAGCTAAAACTCAATATCCAGAGTTAGCTAAACAGAAACGCTGTCCAGAGCTGACAGCACAGACTGGAGCAGCACTGACTGATGCTACTTGTAGTTTTTGGAAACTGAACACAACTCACCGTCTCAGGCTCCTGCTGCTGCTGTTCTCCAGCAGAGACTCTGATCCATCAGCTGAGGACTTCGTCTCTACATTGACCGAGCTCACGTTACTTTTCGGTTCCTCTAAAGTCGAAACGGGAGCCTGGACTTCACCGGTTTCACCCATTTGAAATGTGGCAGACTGGGGGTTTTAAATGTTGCTGAAGGGGTTAAAGGGAACAATAACAAGGAATCTAACTACAATAGCGGTGGCTCGTGACTATTTTTGAATATGGCGGAAGTGTAAAAGTCGACCAATGAGAGGAGGCTAGACGAACTCGTTGCTAGGATATTACGTTGACTGGGCGGGGCCTGAGTAGTTTCACCAGCGTGAAAACACAGCGGGTTATTATAATGAGCGGAGTGGAGAGAATATTATTTAATATTCTGGCAGAGAATATTATTGAATATTATTGAATATTCTCTCCACTCTTTTTAAAAAGATCACACATATAAAAAAAGGCTTACTTCTTCGCCATTATGATGATTATTATTATTATTGTTGTTGTTGTTGTTATTTTTACACCATTGTTAATACCAGTTACTAGTAATACAACCTTCTGTTTAAGTATAACCCGCAAAGGAAAATAAATGCATCCATGAATATGTAAGCAATCACCTAAAAAAACAACAACAAAAAAAACCCCATGTATCATCTAAGTGGTGTATAGATGATGGGTGGATGGATCTATGCTGCGAGAATGACACACCACAGACACTGCATACACTCAAAGGGGAAAAAAAATGTGTGCAGAAATAGAATATGCGTCAACTGCCTCGCAATGACAGCACCAGTGTAGAAGAGTGATGGAGGGTTGGGGGTCCTGGAGAGGCAGCAGCACTGTACACTGAGACAGATGGACCCTCATGATGTCTGAGAAGAGACACGAGACGTTCTGTTCTGAAACCAGGTTTCAAAATAAACATGAAACATCAAATAAAAAGGGTTTAATCAGTGTAAGGACAAAAAATATTAGTCTCTCCTTTAAAAAATAAAATAAAAATAAAATCTGTGCTCATATTTGAGGGCTTGGATCTTTCATTTTCTTTGGTCAGTGGCTTTTTTCAATTAGAAATGGATCCATTTGTATTGTTAGTGTACATGTCAGTCTGTACGAGTCGATAGAGAATGTACCGCAGTGTTGCCAGATTGGTGACAATTTCTATACATAAAAGGCTGCTTTTTGTACTGTAGTATGGATACGTCACCTTTAGAGTAGACCTCCTGTTTACGACCTATACTGCAATCCTGTGTGTGTTCAGTGTCTGGTATACATGAGGGATGTTGTCCACTTGCTCCCAGTAATCACATATACTTTCCTTGACAGACACTGTCTGATAAAATAGCATGTTAACATTATCCATCCACTATCTATACACTGCTTAATCCTCACTAGGGTCGTGGGGGGCTGGAGTCTATCCCAGCAGACTCAGGGTGAAGGCAGGTTCACCTGGACAGGTAACCAGTCTATCACAGGGCTACACTTAGAGACAGACAACCAAGCACACTCGCATTCACACCTACGGACAATTTACAATCACCAATTAACCTCAACATGTTTCTGGACTGTAGGAGGAAGCCGGAGAACCCGGAGAGAACCCACGCTGCACGGGGAGAACATGGAGACTCCATGCAGAAAGATCCCAGGTGTCCTCACCGGGATGAGAACTGGTGACCTTCTAGCTGCGAGGCAACAGTGCTAACCACTGTTCCACCTTGCAGCATATTAACATTATGCTGTGCAAAAATGTTTTAGAAAAAAAATCTTTTCATTGTCTAAGACATTCTATTTTACCTTCACTTCAGACAGTTCCTCATTTTACTAATACTAATCTGACCTCTGACACGTTCACCAAGGTCTGATGCCGTGCTTTCCACTATCACAGTGCGACTTGGTGAGCAATGTTTTGCTGGGATCTTGAGAGTTAGTCATATTACAGATGAACAGCAGCTGCAGGTTGATTTAGTTGAACAAGTCTCTGATGAGTGGATCAATTCCAGCTGAATGTCATCTGATCATGAAGGAAACAGCTCAAGGAAATGTGACCTCTGTGCTACACAAGTCTCAAACTGTAATATTTTGCAGGTTTACATAAAAGGAGATTTTCAATTCTTTAGACCCCATCAAAAATGTCTAAAAGTTTTATGTAAACCTTGAAATAATTAGAAAATAATGGTTTAAATGTCTGTGCAGCATCTCAGTCATACAGATCATGGTCATCCTAAGAGCTACGAGAACTACATGAGCCTCCTGCATGAGAGGTGAGATGTCTTCAAGAACCAAAAAGAGAGAGAGTCCAGTTTTTTAATTTTTTTTATTTATTTTTGAGCTCTCAGGATGTAAACATAAACAGCCAAACTAGATGTGCTGCATTGAATTTTTTTTATTTTCTATTTTTAGTGATTATGAAAACCATTGAGAGTGTGGTCCAATTAATTCCTGTTTACAATAAAAAAACATGCTTTCATCATTAAGATTGTTGCTATAAGGCATGTACACATCTATGGATAACTGAAGTCCTCCTCTACCATCTCTTCACATTCTATCCTTATCAAGTCTTTTTAACATCATGTTCAAACAACAAAAAACATTTTACATTTCCCCATGTGCTGGACAGGATCGCTGCTGTGTCATTCCAGGAAATAAAAGCACACAAAAAAAAAACCTTAAAAATGGTGATCAGGACTTCTGTCAGCCTCTAGTGGCAGTCAGTGAGTACTGCAACAACATCACCTGGAACACAATTATCAAGAAACTGCCTTTTCTAACAAACATGAGTAAAACAGATTCATTAGAAGTCATGTCATTATCCATAAATATTTCCAACAATTCTCAAGTGTGCTTCAAACTCCTCCTTCTGGTTGTCTTCTCAGGTGACTCGCAGATGCAGCGATCCACGGTTTTATAACCGATTTCAAATGGTGCTAGAAGGCTGCAGTGGGCTCTAAGCACCAGAGGAAATCAGTTATCTGTTGGTGGAGACAGAGGGGGAGGAGCGGTCCTGTGTCTGAGGCTCTCTCACTGCCGGAGCTGTCCTGCTGTCCCCAAGAACACTGATTTCAAATGGTGCTAGACAACGGGAACACACATCTAAACCACCATGTGAAACCAGCTTCTTAGGGAAGACGTTCGGTGGCCACAGCTGCAGCGGTGAGATGAACTTTACACCCTGGTCCTGATCTATGCTTCACCTAAATACGTAACAGAAGTTCACAGAGGATTCCTTGGACTTGTTTCTGTCCTGGCATGCGGTGTAAAGTGCAGGACCTTTCAACGCACAGGTATGTGCATTTTAAAACTTCAATTTGCCACCAATCAAGTTCTGGACACCACAAGGGTAATTAAAGCAAACACGACCACAATCTGGAGCCACAGCAGAGAGTCTGAATGCTGTTGTGATTAAGAGACTTGAGAACAAACTAACAACATGTTTTCACTTTGTTCTTGTGGGTTACTGAGTGTAGATCGATGGGGGCACAAAAAGCAAAGGCCCATTATAATCCTTAGTTTGTTCTATTTAGTTTTAACAATCAATGAAAAAACCCATGAACATCAGGAACAACCCATTTTCCTTTCCTATGAAAAGTTAATGGGAGGACAGTAGAGTCA
>NW_007578375.1:209815-217159 GCF_000690725.1 Stegastes partitus
TTCCTATGAAAAGTTAATGGGAGGACAGTAGAGTCATGGGGCTGCTGCTGTGTAGCACACCGGGACGTGTCGGGTGGCCTCCCAGCATGCACTGGGACAGAGAACCCATCACTGCTACCATTTTTCTCTGTTGCTGCTGCTGGTGTTATTATGATCTGCATTATGTTCTCACGTTCCACTGTTGGACAATTAATCAATATGAGTGGATGATTAAACCTTGACTTCCGTGTGCCTGAGATGCTTGTTCTGATGACACATCACTGATACTGAATTCATTTCCATTAGTGTATCATGTTAAGTAGAAACCATCTCCTTGCTAGTGACTGTACGATCTCAATACCTTGAATAAACTGACAGTTGCCTATTGTTACCATAAAACAACACTCCTCTCAGTGTTTTAGTCACTTCATGTCACAGCAGATGTGCCAAATATTTGTAATGATAATCTGTAAAATGCACAGTGTTGCCTCACAGTAAAACTCATCGGACAGCACAGAAATCATTTGTGTCTGTGACTTCTCCACCTCTGGCCACATGTTTTTCTGCAGGTTGTGGACTAGTGGTGGTGCTTTAAATGTCACTGTAAAATAAACTGAGGCAGTGATATCTTCATTTGTAAGAATATACGTTGTGCCATTTCCGAAAAGTTAGAAATGAATACAATTAGTAAAATAAATCTGTTGTTATACTTGAATTTAAGAACTTAAACCTGAGTTAAATCAGGTTTGCAATTATTTTTCTCTGTCTCTGTAGAAGGTGTCAATACACTCTCAGTTAAATCAGTAATTACAGTAATTAAGGGGGGTCTGCAGCAGGTTTAGGTTAAGCTTCAATGAAACTGGATCTGGATGTTCAGGTAAAAACTCAGTTAAACCAGGCCTACAGCAGGTTTAAGATAAACCACAGTATAACTGGGTCCAGAGCAGCGATAAGCTAAACCTCAGTTAAATCAGGGTTGGGTTAAACTTCAGTTAAACCAAGTCTCAGGACACTTTAGGTTAAACCTCAGCTCAACTATGTCTAGAGAGGGTTTAGGTTGAGATTAACTAAACTGGGTCTATGACCGGTTCTGCAGACACAGCAATGGTGTTTAAGTGATCCAGTGGCTTTGGACCAGACAACACAAGTTAAACCTGCCCTCAATCTTAAAATGCAGCTATGCTAGCAAAAGAACAACAGCCACAGCAAGACGGGACGTAAATCAACAAACACAAACAGAAATGTTGTAGCTAGCAGTAAAAACAAGTCAATGCAAAATAATCTTCACACAAGGAACAAGAACATCTCAACTTTTTCTGTGTTTTCAAACATTTTTCAAGTGCATCAGTTGACAAAACTTGATTTTGGTCATAAAAAATGTGAAATGCATTTAAAGTTTCGTCAGTGTACTACAGTTGGATGTCAAAGAAAAAACTACCCCGGGGTCCCCAGCCCTTGGAGTCCCAGAAGGCCCCAGGCTCCCCAGCACCGTTAAGCTGATGAGTCCGTTAGATGATTGACAGAAGAGAAATGAAAAATCAAAATGTAAGTGGGATTATTTAAAAACCGAGTAAACACCATTACCCATTAAACAGCAAACTAGGGGCATTATTTCAGGAAGGAAACACTGGCTGGTTTCTGGGAAAACGAATGGTTTCTTAATTATTAGCCACTGTTTACTTTTGGCCTGGGATCCTCTGGTAGGTTAGTCGAGCTACACAAACTGCTATTTCCAAGTCCAAGAAAGACCTTTAACTCTGAAAACATGACTGTCATTACAGCTACCGCGACTACTCACAATGCGCAGAATAGCCTGAATAACATATACTGCATGTAATGAGGTCTAAAGCTGTGATCCCAACAAATGCACCATGAAAAGCTCTTCAGCCATGTGACACAAACACTTACAACATCCTCGGTAGTCAGCTTAGTTCAGTCTTACTCTTCTGCAGTATGTCCCGGTATCACTCCGTCAGCAGATGAGCTGTCCTGTCACAGAAGAAGAAAAAAAAAAAACGAGACAGCGCTTCGTATTTAGAGGAAGTTTATCTTGTACACAAGCACTGTTGTCATGGCAGCGCAGTGTCCTGGAAGCCTGACACGTGAAAATTTGCCTCCAGCAGCAGAGAGAAATTCAAACAGAACACAACAAACAAGACTGACGGCGGCACACGACAGCGACGCCTGCATTAGAAGGAAATATTTAGGTAGTCGCTGTCAGCTACATATCGAAACACGGTGTTATTTTCGACATCACAAACATGCAGTAGGTAATGATGAGCACTCACTTTGTTCTAAACCATGTCCGGGTTCTCTCAGCCTCAGCCTCGCTGCCATCGATGCTGCAGGGAAGAAGACAGAGGAAGCACATGACAGCAGAGTGGAAAGCCTCTGAATGAATGAACGTATGTATGTACACACATTAGTATTCATGCGTGTACTGTACACACCCTCCACTCCAACATTAGCTCATTTAAGTTCCCCGGGCCAAAGCTATGTGACACTGAATGCTGATATACCTGTAGTACAGGTAGGATGGACACATGACACACACCTATGTACATACGACACTGACAAAGCTTTCCATTGAATTAATGCACCTAACAGCTCCCATGCATGATAAAATCTTCTCAGTCTCATTTTTCCTTAAATGTTTTTAAAAAATCGCTTCCCTTGAAATTCATTTTCAGTGTCAAAATCTTAAGTCAGAGTTGCATAAGATGTAGACTGTATACAGATAATGGACAGAGCGGCTGTGACCCCACCCATTGGTTGGTGGACGACTGTTTTCAAGCCTCGAGTTTGGAGTTTTATGAAGCCATGTTGGATTTTTTAAAGCAGGCGTAATGAGTAAGTCCATCCATCCATCCATCATCTCTACACCTTAATCCTCACTAGGGTCATGGGGGGGCTGGAGTCTATCCCAGTTAACTCAGGGTGAAGGCAGGGTACCCTCATACATCATGTTGTGCTAAAATATTGAGGCCAAGGCTATAAACAACTCTTAATTTGCAAGTTAAAGAAGCTTAAATGATGAGACGGTGCTGCTTTTGTATTGCAGATAGAGCTCGCTTTCGCCACATGATGTGAGATAATGTTATTTTTATACTCCACAAACTAACACAGTGTTTGATAATGTTTTGCATTAGCCTTTCAGGTCAGGTTAGGATTGTAGCTTCCATTAGAGCAGATAAACACAGTGTCTGCACAAAGCTATCTAGATGTTCATCCACATCAGCTTTTCCATGTTGTAGATCTGTGACAAAATTCTGACCAAATTACCGACAGTGTATAGAGAGAGTCAGACCACTGGTGTTAAAGGGAGGAAATTAGCGACATTACTCTGGAAAAACATATGAAAATCAGCACGATTAGTTCACTTGTTGGAAGAATTTTGTAAAATAAGTTGTGTTCGTCCAGTACAATCAGAAGCCAGCGATATTAAGTTCAAACGGTGCAGCTGGCTTAAAGAAAAATTAGATTTTGAACCCGAACGCTGGATTAAACAGCTTGTTAAAGTGGCTGTGCTGTGACACATGAGCAGCTGGAGGAATGTACAAACAGTGACAGTGTGTGTGTGTGTGTGTGTGTGTGTGTGTGTGTGTGTGTGTGGTGTCTCGTGTCACAGCACAAAGACCTCTGTACGCCGCCGTTTGTGGGAACCGGCGCCCAGTACTTACGTAACCGACCAGGTCGTCATGGCAACAAAGCTACAGTAAATGAATCGCATTGTCCCAGCAGCCCTTACAGGTGTTTGAAAGATGGGTGTCAGATGATGTGAGGAGACGAAAGGTGCCACAATCGGTACGTCCAGGTTGGAAAACCTTTATTTGGGGGTTTAGCGATTGATGCCCTGCTGGCTCGGGGAGGGTGGGAGCTTTGGAGGGGAGAGTCGAGCGAACATCATCTCAGAGATGAACAAATCAGATGATGTGACGTAAGTGCTTCATGTTCATGAAACAGTTTTTGTCAAGCTGTCAAATGCAGTCTGCCTGAAACCTGCAGTTGTATGTTTAGACACAAGAGGGCGACATTACATGTGGAAGCTCCCATGAAGAGCAGGTCTTTCAGTAGGTCAGAGGTCAGGGCCGGTGCAGCAGCAGTCGGGCAGCAGCAGGGAACAACTGGCACAACACGGCAAACTGAGGTAGTGCAAGTGAAGTGTAATTCAATCCAACAAGGCTGCGGTTCCCACTGGGGAGGAAAGCTTGCACACTTTCAGTTTCTTCTCTCTCTATGCCAGCTACCTTTCCCTTCCTTCTCTCTTTTTGGCGCATTGGTGAAGTGCCATTAAACAACACCAGCCCACCACAGCTGGGCGATGCCTGAACCGCACCACATCCTGCCTCTTCTGAGACCACATCCAGTCCGACAATGTGTTGTTCTTTGCACATAAACATATTTGATGCAATGGACAGTAGAAGTCAAGATTTTACTTGAGTTCACACATGGAAAATGAAAAGCACAAATAGACACCTCGAGATAGAAGTTCAAATCTTGATTACTTTTGCAGATGACCAATCACTGTGTCTACGCAAATACTGCCAAGAAAAAATCAGTTACAGCAGCCACACCCCCATCAGAAAGATCTTCACAAGATCTTCCTTTGGGCCTTTCATCACAGAGGGCATCTGTGGGTATGTCAGCCAAGTCATAAACTGAGAGAACATACTAAACCTGTGGACTTTGTGTAGCTCACTTGGATGGATAATCCAGACCTTTGGATTAAAGACATCTTTACTCCTTAACAGCTCTGGATCAGTTATGTTAGTTCCCTGAACAACAAACCATCAATCAAAAGCAAAGAGCCTCACAATTCAAACTGTGTAAGGCAGTAAACAAAACATCAGCACCACCACAACAACAACAGCAGCAGCAGTAGTTCCTTGCTTTGTTGCAGGAGTGTGTACCCTGCAGAGCACCGTCATCTATAGTGACACATACTTGTTGAATTACTTTGTGCTGCGCAGTGTTGTTGCAATGAACATAATGTTTCAAAGCTTTTAGTATTTTCCAGTAAAATATGGTTTGGACACAGTTAAAAGTTATATTTCCTCAAATGACGTGGTTGCATTATTGCAGGAATACAGTTTCTGTGCTCACCTCGCCACCATCATGTACGTGGTGCATGGTGCAGATGGCAGGGTAGTGCACGACAAGTTCACACTGCTGAGCTCTGATACCAGCTGCACTGACCTCCGTGGAGCACTGCTAGAACTGAAAGATGGATGAAAAATATTCAGCCCATTTGTGTTTTTCAATAACTAGAAGTGTAAAAAAAGACAAGCTGTGTCCTCGGCCAACTATCTGAACTGTAGGAGATCTACAGCCAGCAACATCAACACTGTGACTAAGGTGGTACAACTAAAGTCTTTACAGGCAGGTCTCGCCACTCCCTGGTGTTACACAGTTCATCCATAGACTTCTATTCAATGCCCTTACCTGTTTTTCAGTGCATCTGATCCCAGCGCCGCTTCCTGCAGGTGGTGGGGCCGCCGTGTGGCAGCTCCATGTGGCCAACCGAGCCCCATGGGTCAAGGCTCGGCCACCGGACGCCTGTGAGCTCTCCTCCTGGACCTGGCTCCACAACGGGGTCCTGGTTTCCCTTTTCCTTGTTTTCCGATTCAGTGAGGTAGAGTTGCTGCCAGCGGAGGTGGTTCGGGCATCTGATTGGGATGCCTCCTGGGCACATCCAACTGGGAACAGATTCCAGGGTCGACCCAGGACTCACTGGAGGGACTACATATCTAATCTAACCTGGAAATGCCTCCAGGAAAAGCTGGAAAATGTTGCTGGGGACAGGGACGTCAGGAAGGCCTGCTTAGCCTGCTGCCACCATGACCCGATAAATGGAGGAAGACTAATGGATGGCTTCTTTAGCTGGCAAGTCATGCTCTTGTAATATCTGTGGAGCAACTCCCTGCTTAGTATTATTGTACGATACTGTTCATACTGGCCAGCAAATGAGTTAGAAAATTACACATTTGTAAACCTGCCATTCTCTCCATTTCACTTCATTTCCTTCCAAACTAAAACAGCATTTTTCTCAGCTTAAAACGGAGCTTTTCCCCAACAGTTTACCAGCAGTGTTACCGTCACGGGATAAAATAAACCCTGACACTGCCGAGGTAGATGTTTTGGCCTCTGTCATCGCTGCAACCTATTTTAGATACGAAAAAAAAAGTGATGACAAGCTGATCAAGGACTTTAAAAGGGTCGACTTGAGCTCAGAGAAAATCCAAACAGTCGAGGCTTGAACCAGCACTCTGCTGTCTGAATGCAGGGGTAAGTGAGGGACACACACACACACACACACACACACACACACACACACACACACACACACACACACCGCTCTTTTTTGCTCCCAGAGGAGAAAGGCTTCCTTGTGGAGGTGAGGCGAGTGCTTGTTGTCGACTCTCACTCTGGCTTCCTGTTCCATTCTCTCCCAGGAAGTGACACACAGACACACCGCTGGCATGAATGTCGGGCCCAGGCTCCCACGGGTGACGGTGATGTCATCCTCCCTGCCCCTCCGTCCGGCCATCCATCCACGCCGCCGCTGTGACTGCAAGGAGAGAGATAGAAACAACGTTAAATGGTGACAATTTCAAGTTTATATAATGTTTATTTCTATGTCCCTTGTGTCCAGTTTTGCTGAGTCATGGTGCAACACTCCATTTGCGCTGATAATTGTGCTTCTTTCATAACACGTCTATTTTTTCTTTTTTAGGTCAATTTGTTTTCTCTGAATCATGGTGCTCTCCCAGAAACGAGAGACTTGATGTGACCTGTGGTGAACTTAGAGAAAGGGATGGATTAGTGAATGAGATGGCGCGATAGGAAGGTGAGCGTAGGCGGGGGAGCAGCATTAATCAAACAGATGCACAGGATGTTCACGCCATTTAGCAACAACTATTAGTCACACTGCGGCACCGCTGTGTGCACCACCTGCCACAGGCCGCATCATCGCACACCTTCAGGTGAGAAACGGAGAGCGGGTGAACGATCTGCAATCGAGACGGCGTGTGTGGGTGAGTCGCCGGTAGAAATGATATGTAGCTGTGTTAAAGCATGCTGAGTTTCACTGAAAAGCAAAAGAGTTCAACGTTTTCAGTGCAGCTGTTTAAAGCTCGTCCGCTCAAATGCTGCGGTCGTCTCGGCTTGAAAAAGATTACAGCAACATTTCGTAACCTCCTTGTGCAGTGAGCTGATACATGCTGCCGCCAGCGTCTGCTTTTATTGTTTTATTAAAACTACACAAAATGCAATTGTTTCCTGCCAATGGTGACTTAACCTTTATGGCTTTATGGCCGCTGAAAAGTGAAGCCAATGCATAAGCAGCAACAACTGCATTTTCTCCAA
>NW_007578375.1:217599-220845 GCF_000690725.1 Stegastes partitus
GTTTTGGTCTCTGTAACTACTTTTCATGAAAACTGTACACGGGCTGAATACTTACATGACTCACATTTACATTTTATTAAGGTTTGAAGTCATACATAAGTAACGTTGTGGCTGCTTTGAGGGTCGGTGCCGTCACAGGACCCAAAAAATTCTGATCCTACACAACTAAACTGCGTTCTCAATGTCTTTTTGAGGGAAATGTATTTCCTTCCAGACTACATTTGGTTGTGACATGTCACCAATATGCTTCTAATCAACATATATTTGGCATTTACTTCATTGTCTTTACCGGTTAGACATTCGATGGAGTGGGACTCATCACCAGTTAACACAGAAAACAGAAGAGAAGCTCAAGACATGTGTTAAGGGTGCAGATGAACAAAACTCTGTGAGTTTCCTAAACCTAAATGAGAAGTTTTGTTGCCTAATCTTGATCAAGCTTCTATCAAGCAATTAGTTGTTATGAAAGTGTTTATATTATTTTAAATTTTCTTGAACCAAACAAACCAAGTAGTTTTGATCCTTGAAACCAACCAAACATCAAGTGAAAACTGAAAGTAAACAACAAATGAAAATAGAACTTAAGTCTAAGAGTAATGGTCTCCTACAGACACAACCCGGATCTTTTGGGTGAAAGTCCTGTCGGGTACATTCTTCCCTCTTGCCTCCTTATGTGGACTTTGTGGCTCTTTCAAACTTGATGCTGTCCCTACCTCCTCAGGGTTGAATTTGCACGAATGTCCGCTTGTTGAGAAAAACATGTATGAACATTTGTAGGCTATAACGTTACAGCCCTAACCACCTATGAATGGGACTTTTCCACAAATATGTCAGAAATTTGTTTTTTTTTTTTTCCTCATCTGAAAAATAGGAAACTATGCACAGCAGCTGAAGAACGATTATAGTTTATATTTGATTACAAAACACGGAGCATTAGTGCAGCCACCACTGCTGCTACTGCTGCTACCTAAACCAGTCTGAGCCACACTTCTAGTACATGTTTTCATCAGTAATGTTGCTCTGAAGGAGGCCAACAGGAAATACCCACATTACCAGCAGCACATCTGGAGCACAGCATTGTTGTATCCCCTTGCACAGGTGTTGGGGGAAATCTACCAAGCTGGCAGTATGAAACACAAAACTACTGAACATGCAAATGTTTTAAAGATCCAGATCAACATGCGACACACTTGAGACCCCAAATACCAATTAGATGATCTTCAGAAAACTCCAGGTTTTGAAGTAAGCTAAGATTCACAATTAGAATTTGGGGAAATGACCAAGACGATGAGACCTGTAATCACATATCACCATTTTCGCATTGATTTCTAGAGCGTGACAAATGAATTCATAAACCGGCAGTCTCTGGATGCCACTGTAGTCACTAATGCCTCGTGTGGCTATCATCTAAGTCTGCAATGAATATCACTTAGCATTATTTCCTAAAGGAGGTAGCTCAGTGAAATGAAACCTTTCAATTGTTCCTGTAAGAGAGAAGAGAGACTTGGTCGTACAAGCAGTATTAAAAACCATTAATCACACTCTGCTTTTGTGACTCTGCTAAATTCTCCCAGCGGACTGCTTCTCCAGCAGCCAGCTGTCAGACAGATCCGGCACCTCAGGGCCACCGACCAGATACTGATCCTCCCTTCCCATAAGAAGCCTCCCCCCTGTGAGACAACTTATTGTTCACATGTAGTTGTTCCAGGAAAAATCAGAGTGGCCTAACAGTGACACATGAAAGAGAAGATGCCTGATAGATCCTCTGGTATGCTTCTACAGATGGTGAATCACAGAGCAGTCACTGCTCAACCGTTGTCATCAATTAAAGCAATAATCGTCTCCTGCTGCAGCTCCCTGAGCAGCTTTAACATATTGCTCTTAAGGATGATTTTATTCCTTCATTTGCTGGGAGATCAGAGTGGAAATTGGCCAAAACCCAAACATTTGTCATTGGGAAAGCAGCCACGGCATACAGGTGTCTGCACTGTGGGAGAGACAGTGTGTTCAGCATTTTAAAATGTGCATGTGGAAAGAGCACAAACCCAAATTGTTATCTTACTTCAAACGCCTGTTCTGCTTTTTGAATCAATGAGGTCTTTCACTGAATGATCCCAGCCCTGAGGAGCGATGCAGGGCCAATCAGTGACAGCAGCCACAGTATACAGTAGCTGCCAGCGCTCTATTTGCATTCAACCCAATATCTACTGCTGTTTCCAACAATGACCAAGGCTGTGTTCGACCCGACATCAGCGCTGCAAGAACAAACACAGCGTCCTCGATCATTTCAGTGATACGGAAGAGGATTAGGGTGACCGTATATTCAGGTTTTTGTTTTTAGCTAAAACTCTGAATTGAAAAGTCAGTGTTCTGAGAAAAAAAGTCAAAACTCTAAAAGCTAAAGTTGCAATTCAAACACATGCAGTGGCTTTAATCCTCCTCTGTACACTGATACTGTTGTCCTGCTGTTGGGCAAAATAATGCAGGCTTTCAATGTAATACTAGATTGTCTCGGTCAGTTAAATGTGTAAAAACACGTATCTGTGGTAGATGACAACATTTGTGCTGGAATTCTTCTTGATTTTCTTTTCTGTCACATGATCAAAGCATTCACTGTACAGTACATAAAGATGGCCACTCCCCCGAAGAGATGCCAAAATATCTCCATCTCCTCCTCCTGACCAGTTGCAGTCCAGGTCATACACTCCAGTTCCGTCCTATGTGTTCGTGGAGTCAAACTAGCAATTTTTCGCAAGTACGTATTCTGCGATTTCAAATGCTTCTCATCATGTCTTGTCATTCACTTGATGTAAATTCGATCAAACAAGACTGTCATCATGAGCTGTTCTAAATAAGGTGCACATGGACGCACCTGCAGACCTGATAGAAAACTGGACAGGAGGTGTTTCTTTCCTTAACTCTGTGATTTATCCTCATCTTTTCCCAACCACCAAATCGGTTGTAGTGCAGTAAACTGTACCAACAGACCCTTTGCAGTGATTTTTTCAGTAAGTTATGTGTTTAGAAGGTCTACCCACAGCTGAATGCCACAATATGAAGAATTTTGAAATGTTTGACTCAGATAATGCGCTGTGGCATAAACAAGCAGCCCGACTCCCAGGACTAACAGCCACTCGCTGGGTCTGATCATAGACTGTATAAAAGATGGACGTAGCTACCGTGACGTCACCCGTTGGTTTCTGCACTGAGAAAATGAAGCCAGGGTTTTGCTACTTCCTGGTTGAC
>NW_007578375.1:221293-239902 GCF_000690725.1 Stegastes partitus
CACATGACTACACGTAACGCAAACAGTGCTGCCTTCGACGAAAACAGACTCTACACAACGTTCTCTGGCCTCTTTCAGCTCATTGATTTGGTTGTGTGATCTGCAACGTTTCTGCTTTGGTTCACTCTCACTGCCCACTAAGAAGCCAGAGAGACAGATATCTTTTTGTGGAGTCAAATCAGACAAAAACTAAGCTAAAAGAAGAAAAAAATATTTTACTTGTGTGACTGAAAATCTGTGCTAATGTTGCATCATATCTGCTGGATGTCTACAGCATTCTCCCTCACAGCTTGTTTTGTTGCCCCCAAGTGGCAAAAGCTTAATTAATGCTTCTTCAAGCTTAATCAGAACATTTCAAACATTTAAATCACCTAAAAATCTGATATACAGACGTTAAAATATCTTGTGTGTCCCTTTACATCATTCTGTTTTTTTAATCCATCCCTGTCTTTGAGATATCATATTTAATTTAATTTAATTAAAATCTTTAACTTTTGCTTTTTGCCTTTTGCACGGTTTTTTGAAACGTATCATCTCTGTAAGTCTATAAAATCCAGGCAGTGCCACCTCAGGTACCCTGTTTTAAAGTTTTGACCCGTGATATAACGGCCTCTTCACTCTAACCCACGTCGCACCCTTAAAACCCAGCAGCAACATGCATTATACGCCCCTGACTACATCAGACTATGACAAACAATACGAAGCCTTCAGCAGATGTAATGTCTCATCTCTGGGTGCAGTTTATCTTGGTCACACTTTGTTCCTGCATTTGGCTATAAGGCCCTTTATTGCTGCTAACCAGAGTCTGGCTTTATGGATAAATGTCAGGCTGTAAGACAGACTGCTGCTGTTCCTCTCATCAGTGGCATTACCATAAAGCGGCTCACGCTGTAGTGGTGTGTACAGCCCCTGGTTCCTGTGTGCTAATGTGCATCAGTGGTGCGGTTCAGGCGGAGGTCGAGCAGCGTAAAAGCCCAGAGGGAGGCAGGCATGAGCCCCGGCGTGCAGAGTTATGCTAATGGAAGTGCAGCTGATGGCGGCGGTGAAGAGCATCAATCTCAGCTAAGGAGCATGACGATACTTTAAGTCAGCGAGGCAACCAAGCCTAGCAGTGACACACACACACACACACACACACACACAGCTGACAACAACACGACACTGCCAGAGGCACATAAAAACAATAAATAAATAACATTGCCTTTTACAGTGAACTGGAGCCTTTGTCAGCTCTTCACTCTGACACCATGAATGGCCATGTTTCATAGCATGACTTCAAACCTACTGTAGCTTATAATTAACTGCTGCTGAGGAAAACAAAGACACCCCAGATTACAGCAGCGTCCCAACTCAGTGCGTAAGGCAGCATGTTTGTGAAGCATTATTTCCTGGAGGACACTTCTTTCTGTGGACGTCAGCTGATTGACAGGAACAAGACGTAGAGCAGCCAAGCAGCTCCGGCACAATGACATGAGGATGAAACACAAAGTCGGACTGTGCTACACAAGAGCGTCACCATTACAGCGCCTAATGATCAATGTGGAAGCAGATTTTATTGCTGTAAATAAAAGCATGCTAGAGGTCCCAACCCCCAGTGTCCACTGGAAGCAGCTTCTCTACCCTCCAGCTCAGCGTTGGCTGCCACTCTGCCCATTGTTGGACATATTCCAGACCATAATATTGACTTCTATAAAGCTGCACCAATTGTAATTTTTATTCGAACAACAGACTGCATGACCCTGTTTGAGTTAAAAGATGCTGCTGTATCATCGCCAACCTCTGCTGTTTCCCTCAACAACATCATAGTGAAGGACCTGAAGAGACAGACACTAGTGGAGACCAAAGACAGAGCTACAAGGGCAGTGAAAATTGGCACAACATCATAAAGGAGCTCCAAATCATCCATCCATCATCTATACACCGCTTGGGGTCATGGGGGGCTGGAGTCTATCCCAGCTGACTCAGGGTGAAGGCAGGTTCACCTGGACAGGTAACCAGTCTATCACAGGGCTACACTTAGAGACAGACAACCAAGCACACTCACATTCACACCTACGGACAATTTACAATCACCAATTAACCTCAACATGTTTTTGGACTGTGGGAGGAAGCTGGAGAACCCGGAGAGAACCCACGCTGCACGGGGAGAACATGGAGACTCCACACAGACAGATCCCGGGTGTCCTCACCGGGACGCGAACTGACGACCTTCTGCGTGGCGACGGTGCTAACCACTGCTCCACCTTACAGCCCAGGTCCAAATCAGTGTCAGTGTTTCTGTCTGTCTGCCCACAGGTTAAACTCCTGCCACACTGATTCAAATGCAACCAGACAGAAACCCAGTGAGTGTGGCACATTAGAAAGGAGAGCCCCAGTGGTGAAATCAGAATGAATGCTTCAACTCTGCTGGATCACATTTAGTAGAATCACAGCTAAAAAGTTTCAGAACAGGTTCAATAACATCTGGATTTATTAAGTCACAGCTGTACTGTAAATTCTCTAAAGTTTCTCTTATCCTTAAGCCTTGACACATTACAATATGATATGATTAGCCTTAATTAATACCACAGTGGGAAACTTTGCATAGTTACAGTGGCAAAGGGGAGAATGCAAATAACAATAATAAACCGAAAATATCCATAAAGTGCTTACACTCCCTCGCTGAGAGGCATACTAACAGCTCTGCTCCATACATGCACAGTAGGTTGTATATTCGATGCATGCCCACTACTGCCCACATAGTCCATGCAGAGTGGTCTGCATGGACACAAATATTGGGCTCCACATGGATGTCCGTGGAGGGATTTAGAATTCCTTTTGCATACTTGGGCAGACAACAGTGTTCACATCATGCCGATCCTGGTGGACTCATGCATATTCATGACCTTGAAAGTAATACACTGGCTTAAACCCAGAATTGTGGTCTTGTATCTAAGTAGCTGCTACTGATGGAATTTGAGGAGGTTTTTTCAGGTGTAAGTTTAAAAAAATAAAATAAAAAGTTAACTAGGACTAAAGGTTATAAATGGGTTCACATTAATATTGATGTGATTCCAGCACAGCGAACGAATAGTTGACTATTTCGGCTATTCGGGTCCAACCCTAGTATGAAAATCCACATTTTAAAATACTCCGGGTCATATTTGCGCTTTGCCATCTTGCATCCCAACATCAACACAAACCTAAAATGAACGTCAAACAAACTATGGTTTCCATGCCTGTCAAAATAAAAGTTTTTTCAACATATAAAATGAGTCCAACCTGAGACGCACATTATATGTTATTTAATCTTGACCAGCTGTCCACGACCCACCCAGAACAGGTCCACGACCCACCCAGAACCGGTCCGCGACCCACCAGTTGAGAACCCCTCTTCTATTGCACTTAACACGTTAATTTTCATGAAATGGCCTCGACATGATTCATGTCATCCTGAAGTACGTAGCCTGCTTCTCACAAGGTAAACAAAAATACCCACGGTAATGCTAATTTACCATCCGGTACGCTGGGAGCCATGACTCCGGGCTGCTTTCTTTTCAGATGCTCCTACATGGCTGTTGTGCTGCCGTGGTACGACAACTCTGCGTGGCAGACTGTACATTGACACTTTATTTAACTAGAAATATTGCCAAACTTTAGAAAGACGAGGCCTCATCTTGACGTCACTCTGACCCTGTTCAGCTGCACCTCCACCGGTCTTGAGTTGTTCTTCGTTGGTTGAGAACACAGACGCTGCAAACAGTGACAGTTCTGCCCCCAGCATTTGCTGTTGTGTTGGGACTTCTCATACTGTCTGGAAAGCTATGGTTGGTAAGGACGGTGTTAAGATGCCTGACACAGTGTTTTACTATCAAAGCCCTTACAGGACGTTTAGAAGGCGACGCGTCAACAATGACATTTTGCACTGATGGATTTTTATTGTCGACTAATCGTTGCAGTCTTAGTATTCTTGGACCAATGCTGGTCGAGGGGGGAGGAAAACCCAGCATTACAGGTCCCGGAGTTTCCACACAGACCTTAAGGTATTTTTATGATCTGACACATGCCTGCTGTCTTTAGATGAAATGACTAAATGTCTGCTCACGGGAAAAACAGTATTAAAATCCAATATTTCCCCAGATTGGACTGACTTAATGTATGTTCTCCTGAGAAGGAACAGAAACATTCTGTACAGACTGTAAAATACTGAAGTTGAAGGTTAAACATTTTATCATTCCAGGCAGAGAGAACATCTGTCGGATCACAAAAAACCCACTGGAAATACAACCCACTGCTGGATATGTAGTTAGAAAAATAAGGGTTTGACTATGAGACTGAATCACAGAGTAATGTATGGAGTAATGTTTGGAGTACTGAGGTCAAAATGGCCTGAAGGGAAGCCTTGGCTTGATGTTGCCAGTAAATGTAACATCAATAAGTCACCAGGAATCATGCTCTGGAAAAAATTAATATACGAAGCTAAGTTCATTGCAATATAGCCGGAGGAAGTGCTTTTTACTTAACTATTGAATGAGTCAAAAGTCACTGAATAATTAACACTGCTGGGCCCGAGTGCAAGTGGGGAAAAATAATAAACGGCAGCAAAATGCCAGTATGCAGGCACCCATGAGAGGACTGGGTAAAAGACCGGCAATTTACATGATTGGCAATAATTAAAAAGAGTCAAAACTAACACTCATATTATCCTTTGAATAAACAGCACAGCCCACAAGCCATCAATATTCCCCTGGAAGCACAGCCGCATCATAGGATCAGCCCCACAGTTCCTGCGTTTCAGCAACACAAACAAGGCTGACGTGTTTCTCCTCACCCTATTTTCCACCCTGGAACGGAGACAGGACAAAACAAACAAAAAAAACTCTCATTCTGGAGAATTTCAAACATCTGGCTTTGTTTGGGCTCAGTTCCGGGAACGGATCACAACTCCAGTCCACTCCCAGCACTGCGCCGGCCGGCCGGCCAGGCAGGCCGAGCAGCCTTCCTCCCTGGACACAGATAAACAATCTTAACAGGCCAATTTGAAGTGCGGTAAAAATAGCAGCGTGGAGCTGCTCGTAGATCTGAAGCTGGCTGGAAAACAGGCCTTAAGGAGAAGACAAGGAGGGGCAGGGAAAGCTTTTCACCTCTTACTCAATGGGGACAAAAGCTGCCAAGAAGAGAGAGAGACAAAGAAAGCATCAGCAGAGGGACGTAGAACCTGTCAGTCTGGTGTATGTATGGATTAGAAGGCTGGCGTGACCCTGAGGAGGGCGGCTGATATGGTGCATCGTCATGATGACAATCCGGGTCGCTCAACTTGAAAATCAGACTGATGTTACAGTTTAGATGGTTCTGCTTTTAGCTTTTTGGTTTTAAAAGTCAGTGGACGGAGGCGCCGCTATAGCTCACCTGGTTGAGCTGGCGTCCCATGTGCAGGGCTACAGTCTCCGATGTGGAGGTCATGAGTTCAAATCCCACTCACGGCCCTTTTCCACAGGTCCTTCCCCCCATTCTTCTCCCCTACTCTCTCACTGCTCTATCAAATAAAGGCCCAAAGGCCAAAAAACAAAAGTCAGTGGACGGGGGCTGGTGGGGTTCATGACATAATCTTGACACATCACCCTCTTACAGTAAACCAGTTTAGTCACTTCATTGCCAATAACAGAGCCCACTCATCCCCAGAACATCTTAGCGTCCTCACATTCACACACACACACACACACACACACACACACACACACACGCACACACACACACACACACACACTTAAAACTCCCCTGAGACCTTCCTGGATTGCAATGCAGTTGTTTTTGAGTCTGACACACTTCTCCTCGGGCCCACAATGCAGTGAGTCAGAAAACTCACACACACACACACACACACACACACACACACACACACACTTAAATTACAAAGAACAGCCTTTACAGGCAACGTGGTGCCAGAAGAATCTCGTCACGTAACTCAAACACTCTGGCCTTGCTGCCGGGCAGACACACAGCAGCCGTGTGATGAATGCATTTAGGCTGCAGACACACACACACACACACACACACATGCACAGTTAGTCAGCAAAAGCTCTAACCACAAGCCAACTTGTAAATCTTCAGCTTCCCCCTCTGCTTCCCTCTTGGCTCTGTGCCACGACAGTTTCCCAAAATGAGCGGCGTTGTTACAGTAAGAGCTTTTACGTTCCTGGAATCTCCTGTCTGCCGACACATCCCCACTATGACTCTTCAAAAAACTCCTGATCTGAACCCAGATATGCCCCAATTCCAAATAGACCTCCTGATATCTGATTGTGGGTGTTCTGCTGGAAACTGTAGGCGAATTGACTGCAAGTGAAAGATTCACGTCAAGGTCTGCTGGCACGAGTGTAAACAGTCTGTGTGCAAATCAAGAGCCCTCTTTCAGAAAGTGTTGGCAGGAATGTAGCGTTCAATATTTCTTTTATGGAGAATCAGATCCATGAATGTGTTACGATTTGTATTCACCCAGGACCAAAGAGCTGAACTAGAGGGAAGCTTGGTGTATCTAGTAATTGGCCGGTTTTCCAACTCAACCAGAGCTTGCAAACAAGTTCTGAAAAGCTTGGGTGAGTTACTACTGGACCCTAGGAGAGATATGATGGATTGGTCCACACCTCCTGTACTTCCCCTTTTTTGGTGTTCACACCAGCAGAACAGCAGATATGTGCATCAATCCAAATAACTCTGTTGGGACTTGCTGCGGTTTGTTTTTTCAATTAAAGGTTTTCATGCAGAAGGAATTCTTCATGAGCATCAGGCTTTTTACAAACTGGAATCATTTTCTTTGGGTCTATTGTCTATTTTAAGACAAACACTGTCAGAGTTTGAATATCTAAACAAACTAACCACCGTTGGCCACAACAACTGTGTAAGATGATCAGTATAACTGGCTCTGTTTCCTTTAAGTCAACTAAAACATAAAATTATTGCTGCTTTAAAGCTGAAGTAAAGGTACACTGGATGAAATATGTAAATCCAAGAAGTCCGACATGTCCTGCAGGTCAGAGCCTTGTGCATCACCTCCTCCAAATGAAGCTGTAGAAGTCTTAAACCTCACTTCGAGACACACAAATTATTTATCTGGCTCTCAGCCTCCCTGGGTGTTTTTACAAACCCAGGGGTGCTCCACCGTTGGGGATACTTCATCATAAACATGACAATATGCGACAACACCAACGGAGCTTGTTGCCCTGCAGGATAAATACATCAGGTTCACAAACACCTCTTCTTCACTCTCTACGTGTCACTCTCCTTAGAAGAGGAGGTCCATCAAAGCTGAGCAGCGTTTGTTCAGTAACAGCAAAATGCTCCAATCAGTACCAGTGGTAACCATCTTTGCTTCCTAACAACCATGTTTTGTTATCGCTAATGAAAGAGGTCTTATGTGTCTTAGTCGAAGCCCATCATTCCTATCATGCCGAGGTTGTAACACCAGATAACTTGGCAGAAAAGATCAATCAAGCCACAGGGGAGTTCTGTTTCAAAGGCGTCCACTCCTGAAGAAGAACACATCCAGTACATTTTCATTAATAGTAAACACTCACAAACAGCCACTGAACTTTCGGAACCAGCAAAAAGCACTCATCTGTAAAGGCTTTCAAATCATACGGAAGACGTTAGCTGCTAAACCTGATCATAGAGAGAAAATATGAAACCAATGAAAACACAGCCCACACATGATTTAGTGATCACCAGAACAGTCCCTTAATCAACAACTGCAGGCATGTTGGAGCCCATTGCAAAGTGCAAAACAAATGTTAAGAAGACAGTGAAATAGTCTTGCATATGAAAGACGTTTTAAGCCAACAAGAGATTTTGCATCCATAGACTTGAATAAATCACCGTTTGCTGTCACTGTTGAGTGCCCTTACATTTGGAAGTCTCAGATTTGACTTGGAAATGAAGCCTCATTCTGTGAGAGTTAACTTCTGGGGCATTTTCAAACCTGTGTTGCAATTTTAAATCTGACTGCCTCTTCGTACGATTTGTTGGGCAATCTGGTGTAGACCAAAACAACCCCTTTTTGAGCCTGTACAGGAAGTGGTCACAGCCCAGTCACAAACGAATTTGATTTGTTTGTGGTGGGAGAATAATCTAACCCAAATCTGACCCAAGTTTGCAAGTTTGAACAGTCTACATAGTGGTATGCAGATGAGGAAATCAGCAGTTGGCAGGAACTAACCTGAGGATAGATGAAGGTTCCACCCTGACCAGCGATGAAACATGTTGCCTTTTTCATATTTGAGAAGACGGGACCTTCTTCCAGTTTTTACTTTCTTGTTCCTGCCTTAGACACATCGACCCAGTAGGAGGTTTTCTCCTGGAGAATGCACAGATGTTTATAAGAATGGCCTTGTAGTCAGCTCTTCCAGCCTTTTTGTTTCCATTGTGGTTTAGGATCTAATGGCTTTAACCTCAACACTAGCTCTGAGTGTGTGAAAACAACAACCAATAGTATTTACTCAGAGTAACTCCAATAATATGACTGTATAGGAAATAAAACAAGAGATGTTTGTTAGATTAGCATATATGGTGAATTGTACATTGCTGATGGTGATTTTAGAGAGGACTCCTACTCAATGACGACACTACCAGGCCAGAAAAATGGCGCTTGATGTCGTCTCCAAGTCGAACAATTAGCAACAACCACCCCGCACAGCAGTTTTTCAGGGCCATTCTGTTTATTTCTTACCCAAAACAGCCCTAAAAGAGGTTCTACAAGAGCTGCTTCTGCAGTTAGAACCAGAAGTTCCTGTAATGGAAACGACGACAACGAGTGCGCTTGTAATCTACATTTTGATCTAACTGTGACCCTACAAGTTCACCAACTAATCCACTGACTGGGATAAAAATGACAGAATATTTTCATCTGTTTGGTTTAGCTCAAACTCTGTGTTTGCCTGTTTAGCTGGTTTCTTCAAACTAGTGTGTGGATCAAACTAAACAACTGGACTGAGGGAGCTTTAAAAGGAGTGTTTTAGATTCCAAACCAACTCTGCTGTGAAATGACTGTCGTGTCAAAGCAGTGTTGGCTGCCAACAGTATTTCTACCACAGACTGCGCATAGAGTTGGATGGTACGACAACTCTGCAGATGGGAGGCCAAAATATCTCGTAAATGGCTGCTGCACCTTGGATTGGTGACATCATTTTCAACCAGAGCTTGTACAGTAGTGTGGCATCAAGGTCCCTGCACAACTGTTGTGTCCATTAAACTTTATCTATTCGACAAGAACCTTAAATGAACCAGCCGTTTTTATTCTTTGACCTGGATTGTCAGCATTGTCTGTATACAAAGGCTGTTGCTTACATAACATATAGCATGATCAGTTCCCACGTATTTTGCTGCAGGGAGCTTGGTCGCCAACACATACAAACTCCCAAACACTGACTCTGATACATGGCTGGTAATTCTGATGATCTAAAATTGTTGACTGTGACCTTTTAGCCCAGACAATAAAACTTGAAAGAACCAAAGACACAGACACCAACAAACAGCAGTTATATTGTGAAAGCGTTTTAGGCGTGATGACAGCAACAAACTGTACATGTCATGATGAGTCACACAGCTTCACATTCGCTGGGGTTTGGAGACAACAATGCCAGCATGGTTGTGACGGAGTGACTCGAGAGGCATCATGAACAGCCGGCCCAGTTTCAGACAGCATGGCCGTAATCCTTCATTCAGCGGAACAATTTATGAGACAGATTACCTGGAGTGAAGTCAAAACAACTGACGCAAAGACACAGAGGAAAGGAAAAGCATTGTGAAATCTCTATATTGACACAATGCTCATAAGACCCTGCGTACATGGACATCTATTGGTCGCAATCATCCTTCCCTCTGTTCATACTGGCAGTAAATAGAATCTTTGCTGCAGCAATTAAGCTATAAAAGAAAAGAAGGAGGTCAGAAATTTGGGTTAAGCCGAGGCTTCACCAGTCTTCAATCAAGTACATGTCTTTGTCTTGGGAGTTACATCCAAGTTTATCGCTGCTGTTGTCGCAGCAACAAATGTGCATACAGCTATGAGAATGTAGCCATCTTTAAACAGGTAAGGTGGCCTACATCACTAATTATCAGCCACTTATAATGCAGTCCTTACATCCCTCCCCTGGCAGATGGACTACAATTCACACCATGTGTCATGTGGGTCGTTGACAAGCTGTAAGTTGGGAGTATTAATACCTGAGACTCCCTTCCAGTCAGTTAGACCTGAGGAAGACTCTTGGATAAGACATGAACCCATACAGACATGAAGAATCATCACAGTGACCGATAACTATCTCATGTATATATGGAGATGTGAATAATGAATCCAAACAGACGTGCAAAAACATGAGCCAATCCTGATCTTGATCAGTATTAGCTGTAAGGACAACAGCATTGCTAATTCAGATGAAAGGAAGCCAAGTTATCAGATTTTGACTGTCAACCTAAGGGACCATTCAGCGTTCCCTATCATGAGTCTATAAAACATATGTGTCTGTAAGCTGATTTGACTGACTGCGTTCAGCTTCCAGCATTTGTTGGTCAGTTAATTTTGTCCAATGTATGTGGTGCTGTCGTCACATCACAGCCTCCATGCTCTGGTCTTCTCTTGATTCTACATGCTTAGATAAAACTGATATAGTATGCCTGTTAAATGGCCACACCTCCAGTCATCATCAGTGAGAAATTATGTTGGCACATAACCCAAATTCCACAGTTGTGTCAGAATTCTGTCGCAATTAATTTGAGTTAAGAAGGAGTATTCACTTTGTGTCAACAATAGTGTCGACCCAGAACTGACCCTATAATTCACAAAGTAGTGATCTTTTGTATTATTTTCAACTTGTGGAAGGCTGAAGTGAACACGCTGTCCGCAGCTTATGATGCTAATCTTGCCCACATTATATCCTGTTCTGCCTGCTTTTTGCCAGAGCGTGCCAGTCCATTGTGCAGCCACTGTGTGACTGTGACACGACCCCGTCTGAACAAACCCCATCGGACGGCCTTTGCCACCCATTAATCATGCACCTAATGGACTGGCTTGTCAACAAGCCCAACTGGATTGGCACGAGAACTATTAAAATGGTTATAAAATGATGTTCTTTCCATAACCTCATCAGGAACTTTAAAGATGTTTAAACGAAAACCAAAGACCACACACATGTATACAGACGTATACACCCAGGAAACAGCAGGATGAGATCAGAGCTTGTGCTTCTACTGAGAGTTGCAGAGTCAGAGGCTCTCTCACAGCACGTTAACGCCCATTGCGGCACATAAACACACCCCTCGGTGACACGGGCTCTCGGCCACAACTTCCAACTCAAACAAAACGCTCACTGCGACCGCTGCCAGCTCCCAGCCCGGCAGGAAATGATACAAGGCATGCTCGCGTCACTGCTCTGGCTCCTGTCTGAGGGCGCTCAGTGGAAGCACAATAATGGTCAGGTGTCAGATTTTGCCAAAAACATGTTTTTTTAAGCGCTGATTTCTTGCCTCGCACAGGCTGACAGGCATCATGACAGGAATTAAGGTTAAGCAGTTAGACAAACGCTTCATGAAGAGATAAGTTCAAGTGGAAATTCCCTTTCTGATTGTTTGAATGAAGTCAAAAGGACAATATCGGTGTTTCCGTCCAAGTTTCACTCGAGTCATCTGACACCCAAGAGATGACGCTGCTGACTGGAAATGATCGGCTATTGTTTCTGTGGAGTTTGAAGTTTAGGTGTGTATCAAAAAAAGGCAAATTTAACTGTATGTACCTCTGCCACCTGTAATCATACATAATAAATAATAAAAAGTAGCCTTTAGCAGAATCCTGAAACGTGGAAGAACACATTGGGGCAAAAGCAAGAGTCCATTTGATTTAAACACATTTAAAGAGAAAGTTACAGGTCAAGTATTTACTGCATTTTAAGAATGTCCCAATCAAGTTTTCTTTTCTTTTTTTTTCTGATTCTGATATCTGGTACCAGTTTTAAGAATAACACACACTTCAAGTGCTGTAGATTAGCTGTAGTACCTGGTTGTGCCACCATGTGGAGCTTCTTATGGTTTAATACTGTAGTAACCCACGGAGGCTAAATCCAAGTTTAGCTAGTAAAGGAGCACCGTAATAAAGACTTCTATAACACTGAGGGTTAAATTAAGCTGTGGTTCCTAAGAGAGTGTTCCTGTATTTGAGCAGAACAGTTTACATAAATATGGCTCTTATCATATTTCTGCTGTAATGATGTAAACAAAAAAAGTTGGTGATAATCCCAATCTTAGGTGGCTTGACACTTCCTTTCTAAATCTATACATTGACAACTTATGGAAGTTATTGTTTGAAAAACTATTGCACAAGACCTGACAGCATAAATCTGGATGCATTTTAAGAATTGTTCTTAAGAATGCTTGTTTTTCACAAAGCATCATTTTAAGTCATGTACGGACGTCGTCTCTGCCTCAGCGCACTGCGTAGTGACAGGTGGCAGTGAGTCTGAGCTTTATTAGGTTCTGGTTCTATCAGCAGCCTCTGGTACTGGAGCTGGTTCGTGCAATGGTTACAGACCAGTTAGAATTTCAGCTTCACAGAAAGGCAACCTGTCTAAGTCCTATTTCATGTTGGCAAAATTCTAAACTGATCAGCTCTATCCCACCTTTCTCTCTATGATCTAGTATTGGTTTATGCTAGACGAGCGAGAAATGACCTGCAGGTCTTGGTGCTTCAGTTTTTGCTACAGTAAGTATAAAAACTCTTGCCAGCATTAAACTACAGTATTACTTTTGTTGTATCCTGATATTTGATAGCAAACCTAACAGGACATTGTCTGGTGTCGCCCTCCAAGAGACCTGCCCTCCTCTCCACTGGTTCTCCTCTTCACCCACTGGTTAACTAAGCAATTACTTAAGCACTCTCAAATAACTTGTTGGGTTTCCCAAGGACGACTTTAGAGTCTTATTTTTTACTTTGTCACAGCATCTCTTTCCACAGCTACACTGATGACACACACTCAGATCTTACAATGAACCGACAGGGTTTGTACACAGGCTACCACATGTGCAACTAATCATCTGATGACATGAGTTCTACTACTAGAGAACCGACTCCACTCAGACTGTGGATTGTGATTCTACTCAACTAGACTGTCACATGACCTAGTGGTCGGCTCGCCCGCCCCTCGATGAGCCACAGTTCCATGTGGCCGACACACAAAGCTGATGACGATGGACCGACTGATGCTGTTTCAGACACCAGTGTCCCAAAACTTTACAGCAGGTGAGAAACATCGGAGCCACACCCAGTTTTTAGAATCCCAAAGATAACATAAACTTATTAAGCCGACCTTTTGAGCCTTGACTTTGATCAGAGTTTTAGGGCTAACGTACTTTCAATTGGTACAACCTGAACAAAAGGCGTGCTGAGTAAAAGGCACGATGTTTGGAAATATAAAACTGCAAGGAAGACTCAAGTGAAGTTCAAATCTCTCAGTTTTGTACTAAACCCTGTGAACGCAAAAAAACCTGCTGATGGGTTCAGATGGTGCCTTATCACCATTTATCAGAGTCCGCAACGATAAAATCAGAGAGAATCATCAGATAGGACACAAGAACAGGAACAAAGTAAAGATGTAATTAGTAAAATATCTGTGGTATGTAGAATGACCATTTTTTCAGTACTGGCAAAACTTAGAAAAATGTCGTACATGTCGATTTCAGGTTTGTAACACGACTTACCAAAGACAGTCAACCTTTGCTTTTTCTTTTGGTATGATTTACGCTATTCTTACTGTGTCTCTCTCCTTCCAGCTATGGTTGTGCTGTTTCTGTCGGGGTACAGGACTTCATATTGCAGTAAAATATTAGCTGCCAGCGAGTAAAAATAAGACAGGAGCAGAATCTGATTGAGGTTTAGGAACAGCACTTGAGTACATTTGACTTACGTTCCAGCACAGCCAATGGCAGCCTTCATGCATCCACACATTACAGAGTTTGAAACATGTTAAAAAGTGTTGGTCATCCACATACAACAGCCTTACAGTAACTCTGTACATGTGTGTGTGTCACCAGGTACAAAGGGCTGCTGTGTGAACATCAGCCTGTTGCAGTCTGTGTCAACACAGCATGTGATTGTTGCTGCACTAACCGGCAGCTTCATCTCATGGACGAAAAAACTCAGAGAGATGTTTCACTCCCTACTGGCATTTGGCATCTCATCAAGACTCCCAGACTTTCACTTTCCTCTCAACCTCCACACGCTCACAGCCTCTGCCTGTCTGACAGCCTCCCTCTGCTGCCTACCTGGCATTTATCAGATGACAGCAGAGCATTATGGAGACGTGGCGGGTTAATTGTTTATGGCAGGAGGGGCGGATCAAAGCCCGGCCGATCCGAGTAGCTTCCAGTTCATGTGGGAAAGCACACAGGCAGGTAAACAAACCCAGGCGGGGTGTACTGTGACAGCGGCCATCACTCGCACACACGCCCACTTACATAGACTCTCCTGTAAACAAGCACCAGATCTGCATTACACTTAAAAAATAAAAGACGTCCATTTGAACTCACCGTCTCCTGTGTGTGGACGGTAGGTGAGTGTGTGTTAGCCTCTGTCTCCGTCTCCTGTCTCCCTCCATGTTTCCCTCATGACTAATATTTGCGATAAAAACGCTCAGAATCTGGCCACAGTGACCCATCCATTCATCACAGCTACGCCGTCTTCTTCAACACCATCCTCTAGCCGAGCAGCTGCTTCCACTGGTAGTTCCTGACTCGCTGTGTCCTGACAGTGACAGAGCAACAGTACACACCCCTCCTTGTCTTTCTGCGTGTGTGTGTGTGTGTCCTGTCCTACAAAACAAAGTGGGTGTGTCTCCTTGAAACAAGCCAAAAAATGTGAGTAAAGAGGAGGAAGTACACACCCACAGGAGAGCGGACTCTGGCTTTGCTGTTGCATGTGTGTGCACACAGTAGGTGTGACTATGGATGTGTGTGTGTGTGTGTGTGTGTGTGTGTGGAGGGGGCGTCCTGGGAGTGTGTGTCTGTTGACCGAGCTGCACTTTCCCTCCTTCTCTTTCTGTTTCTCTGTCAGCATTTCCTTGACTCCAGGATGCGCACTTTGCGTCCCAGAGCAGCTCAGAGTGCTTGACTGGGTTGTGTGTGTGTGTGTGTGTGTGTGTGTGTGTGTGTGTGTGTGTGTGTGTGTGTGTGTGAAGCTCAGGCAGCTGGACGGGATCCCAACAATGCCGGAAGGGTAAGAGGGGAAAACCAGGAAGGGGAAAACCAGGAGACAGTGAAGTATCAGCTGATTTCATCCTTACATACAGCATCTGACCGCACATGGAATTCAACCGACAACCCGTGCAGTGTTAGCGCCTCGCTCTGCCCACTGAGTCACACAGCAGGACCACACACAAACCATCTCCGCTCTGCAGTCAAATAAGTCCCAGTTCCTCCGGGCTCTAAATTGCGCTCCGTTAGCCTCCAACATATGAACTGAATGGTAAACAGCAGGAGAATGAGAGCAGCCGAGGCACTCTATAAAAAGAGTCCCAGTCTCCATGGCGATGCCAGAGGCAAAGAGCGGTTCTGTCCGAGTGGCCTCCCCCTCCCTCTTCTCTGTACACACAGGGCATTGTGGGAAAGCGGATGCGGTTCACATGCCCTCACTGCGGGGTATCAGGCCCGTTCACGGTCACACTCATCTCCACGCGGGTTGCTCTCAGACCCGACCCGCATGGAGGTCAGAGGTCAAGGCCAGTTCAGCATGGACTTCATAATGTGGTTGTTATGCCATTTAGTTTCTCTTGATAATCAATTGAAACAAAATGAAAAGGACAATTGTTATGTCATTGTTTCTTGTTTATCTAATTCTCCTTATGAAGAGGTTATAGCCACACACTGTTAGTCTGAAGGCATCAAAAGCTATGGAGGAGTGTCACGGTAATGTTGGCGTGAATCAGCCACACATGTTCCTTCAGTTCTTGGGAAGAACAACGTTACAGAAAGTCCCACTCTGATTGGCTCCTCAGGGCTGTTACTATGAAACCCTGTTGCAGTTTCATGTGGAAATGCTGAGCTATGGTTGTATCTTCTAGCATTTAAAAAAAAAACATCATATTTACATGCTAATGAGGTAAAAAAAAAAAAAAAGGATTTTCACCAAATGAGGTCTTCAACTGCACAACCTGTCCATTGATTTTTGTTGCCATGGTGATGGCAGCGCGTATACACGCAGCGCCCCCTTCAGGAGACAATGAAAGTGAACGTTTTGAGTGTCGTGTCCATCCCAGATGTTCATTCTGCAAAACTTGCGGCCGGGAGACTTTGCTGGGCGTCAGGACGACGCTGGGATTGTGACGATCGGTTGTGATGTGGACAAACTACACCAACATGAGGTCCAATCGGAGAATACACCGGCAGTTAGCCGAGAGAGAAGGAAGCGCTAACAGTACAAACGTAAACAAAAGAGGGGGAAGAGAGCCGGGATCCATGCTAGGCTAAAGGCTAACCCCTCCAGACCAGCAAGACCATCCTCCTGCTCTCCAGTGTCCACTCCCTCCACAACAAGGTTTGAGGTTTTCTGTTTGTGTCATGACCCCCCAGCCTTGGTCCAGCCCTGGCCTGTCTCCCTCTTGGTCTCTCCATGTTCTCCTCTCTCCCTGTCAGCAATCATCAGTTCATCAGTGACAGCTGCTGTCATTGACTCACCTGGATCTAATCACCACTGCTCCATAACAACCAGCTCATCCCTCCACTCTCTGCCAGATCTCAGTTACCTGTTTCCCAGCCACTGCTACTCAGCCGCCATGCCATGAAAGATTTCCACACTGCCATAGATTCTCCAGCTGCTTCTCGGTTTCCCGTCCACCATCCAAACCTGCCCACAGCCTGCCAAGGCCTTGTCGCCCCAACCTGATCTGCCTGATCCAGACGTTTCTCCCACATGTTTCCGTCATTCCCTGCTCTGTCTCCAGCCTAGATTCCCTCAGCCTCTCTGCCCCTTCAGTTTTTGTACCTCGTTTTGTGAGTATCCCCATGTTGTTGGTTTAGCTTAGTTTTTAATCTTGTGCCTTTTCGGGCTTTCCCTCAGTTCGTAGTTTGGAGTTTTCCCTGTTTTCTGGAGTTTTCCCTGGTTTCTGGAGTTTCGTCCTTTCATTGAATTCAGTCTGGTTTATCCCGTTCTGTTTTCCAATCAGTTTAGTTTGCACTCTTTGCATTGGTTTTCGGTTTTACTCCTGTTTATTAAATCCATTTTCCACTTAACCTGCCTGTCTGCCTGATCCGTGTCTGCGCCTGGGTTCCCCGATTTCCCCTCGTGACAGTTTGGGACATTCTGGTTCAATCCCTCCTTCCCAGTGACATCTATCAAGTCACAAAAGACACGTTTTGGATTGGTTGGGATGGGCATCTACTGTGCCACGTTTCCACCAAGTCACTGCAAGAATACATGGGTGTTTAATCACCTAATCTGACACTATGACCAACCAGTGGGTGATTAGCACAGTTTGGCTTAGCTTAGCATAAAGACAGGATGAAGAAACATCTCGTTTATAGGTTTAAAATATGTTCATTAATGCCACTTGTTGTATCTTGTCTGTTCATATTGTTCAAATAAGCTGTTGTTTTATGAGGGCTTCCATGATGGATTACGTGTTGTCTGGGTGCAGCCAGTAAAAATGTTTTCACAGCTCTGGCTTTGTATTTAGCCAACAAACAAGAAAGTGGTGTTGATCCTCCCAGAACGTTGAACTATTCCTTTAAGCTTTGGTGCTAAATCAGTGCCCACATAATAAAGGCTTAACTGATTATTTTGCTGTTTCAATAGTCAGATTATGTGCTGGCCTGGTCATACTCTGCGGTCGCGCTACAGAGCTGAACGCCGCCTTTGAAAGCACAGCTGCTTGAATTATCAGACTGTAAATCACATATCTGGTGAATAAGCATGGCTAACATGCATGTGGATGTAATTCAGTCTTACAACACTGGTCTGAAATTGATTATGACATAAGCTCTGAGAGAAAAACATCCTTTGTTCCATACGATGGATGTGAAGGCGCTGTTTACATTGTATAAGCCTTGTGTAATCTCCACGACGCTGTTGTGTCACATCGAGATGAAATAAACCAACCAACAAATACAAAATATGAAACTATAATCGTGGAATTCACCATGTCTCTAATAAATATCATACAGAGGGAGTCTTTATTGATGACGCATGAGAATCTCAGAGATGTGACCTTATGCATAAGACTATTGATTCAACTGAACATCTTTTCATGCAGTCGTTTCTTCAGAACCCCCGGACATGTTTCCGTCAAAAGCAAAGTAGAATCCTTTACAGAACCTACTGGGCAGCTTTACAGCTGAGGTGCTACTGCAGTAATGACGAGTGCTTACGTCCACTTAAAGCCTAGATTAGTCTATAAATCGTGTTTTACATTCTCAGCAACTGCTCCTGCGAAATAAAGTGCTTTGTGCGGTCGATGTGAACCCACAAAGCGAAGCCCAGGTAGATCTATTTCCTAAGCAACAGCAGATCAAACCAAAACTAGCTCTAGTTGTGTTTTTAGGCTGAATTGTCCTTTTCTTTAACCAGCAGCAGTGATCTCTCTCCAGCATGTGTGTGTG
>NW_007578375.1:246102-249770 GCF_000690725.1 Stegastes partitus
GCGAGCAAAGAGGATGACAGACAGGTGTTCAGCAAGTTTACAGTAACTTGTTATGGCCGTTCAATGCATTTGATGGGATGATGGTTGCAGCCAGACTATTTTTTTGATGCATGTCATGTTCTCAACTTTTCTAGTTTCTGAGTACGAGACAGTGAAGGAAAGAGAACATGTGGCTGATGAATTGTTCAGGTCTAAGATGCTGCTGATCTGGTGGCATCCAGTGATTCTGAATGTTGCCCACAGAACTTTTAAATGACAAAACAATAAATTGTTCCTCTTAAATCTTAAATTAATAGAAAATGAAAAGCAACCATTTGGGCTTGTTCAGTACTCTTTTGCTGCTACAGCTTTGCTTGGTCCAGTATGACCAATAGGAGGCCAACGCAAGCTAACATTAGCAAACTGATGATAACTAATATGTCAGCATTACTTCCTTGACTTTGCCGCTCTTCCTTACACGTGTTACTGTTACACCACATTTTTACCAATATAAATCATTCAAGGTTAAATTTCAATCATCTTCACGGTAGCATCAAACATTTTTATTATACCCATGTTTTATTACACAGGCTTCTCACATTGTTGTTAGAAAACAAGCGCACGTTGTCAAGAGAGACTGTGAGCGGAGAACCACACCTTTATAAGTCTTCAATAAAAGAGCTGCAAGTGTTGGAGCAGTCTCTGTAGGACTGAAGGTGCTTCGACTTGTAGCGACGCACTTTCCATCGATGGAGCCAAACACACTGGAAAGTTCTAAATTCTCCAGAAGTCCTGTGCTGTGTGTCCACTGTGTTCGGCACACCTCAGGAATATATAATAATACAGCCAGACTTTCAGAAACATCCACACAAGTCTCGTTCGGTTTCGTGTTGCAAACTGACCTGTTGTCATATGAACCAACTGTCATACGTGTTCGCTTTTCAAAGTCTACACTGGTCACACAGAAACCATGAACTGGCCTTCAGAGTAAAGCAGTTAAGTAAATGATCTACCACACTGGATGTGGGTTATTCAGTTATTAACTTGATTTATAACATCACAGATAGCAGAAATCAAAAGGTCTGAGTGACCCAAAGCGATCAGGGTGCACAGATACAGCAGGTCGCTGGTTCAGTTCCCAGCTGCTTGAACCATACGTCGCATGTTGTTGCCCCCGTTTCCTGTTTTCTCCACTGACACGATCAAATTAAGGCATAAAATATCCCAAAATATGATATGAATCTTAAACAGAAACAAATCCAAAGCGTGTGACACATTTGTACCGGCTGCATGTGTTCAGGTCGAATGTGGGGAAACACCTATTAAAACAAGACCTCAGCACAATGGACTTCATGCTCCTCATTTCCTCCTCTCACTCGTCTCCCTCTCAACGTTTTCATCCTCACAAGCTGCTCGTGTGCCTGCCAGCATACATCAATGTCAGGTGACTCCAGGCACAACATACACACACCCAGGATGAAGCTGTAAAGGCCACGCGATGCATTCAGGAGGCAAAGTTCACAGTGAGAGGGAGTGGCACGGTGCGTAAGGGCCAGAGGAAAACCACACACACACCGTTTCACAACAGGTAGGATCACGCTACTCGCCCACACACACATTCTTTTCGTTCCACAGCCAGGTAAACAATTTAGTTGAGCACAAAGAGGGACAAACCGTGAACCCTAATGTGTTCTTTGTTTGCAGTCTGGATGTCCACGAATTGGAAATGTGAACAAAGTTAAAACACACAACACACACACACACACTCACGTATAGATGGAGAGAGATTCAGACCTTTTTGCCAGTAGTGCGTCATTCCAGTCCTGCCTGCTAATTTGAAGCCCATAGGCATCTGCAGCATACATTAGCTTCCAGGGGAGCCTGCAGAGAGAGAGAGAGAGCACATGGTTACATAAGAAGTCGCTGTGAAATGGACAGCATCTCTTTACTGCCTGCCCTTGGTGATCAGCATCCAGCAAGCCTCGCTGTCCCAGCACAAAAAATAAAAAGGCGTTACATAAACGGCATTCAACATAAATAAACACGCACGAGGCGACAAGTGAAGCCATGAATTACACACACACGCCTGCTGTAAACACATTAATAGGATCATCCATCTGCATCTCCTCTCAGATTCGACTTTAACTCTGTTTCCACATCGCTGCTCTCGTACAAGATCCATCTCAGTCCAAAAGAAGATGATCATCAGTTCTGACCTTTAACCTCCTCCCTGCTGCCTTTTTATGCATCTCATAAAGAACAAAGTTGTTGAACATATGTGNGCTGGTGCACCAAAGGAAGTGAGTTAGAGCCCAGGAATCCAAAGAGGTGCCTTCACTTTCGATGGCGGGAAGAGGCAATTGGACGAGCACACACACACACACACACACACACACACAAACACACAAACACGCTCCAACTCATCATCGTGTGTCATGACTAACCTTCTATGTGGGAGTGTGTGCATGTCGCTGTTTGTCCTGCCACCCTCGTGCACATGGTGAACCTTCACCTAATTATGCATCATTTCATCATCATCCCAGGTCACCTGATACCCTCGTGGTCCCAGTGTTTTACCCACAATCCCATGCTGCCAGTCAACATTTCACTTCCATGTGTTTCTCAAGGCTTACGTTAAAATGAAAGGTCTCCCATCGACCAAATATTAACAGACTGACGTGTTGGTCGCAGATGGAAAAATCAACCATATGTGATGAGTCTGAAGATCTGAAAGAGCCACAAGGAAGAGAGTTATAGCTACAGATACATGTTCAGTATGTACCACTGGAGCTGTGTGTCTGGCATTCCTTCAGAGTTTTTAAAAACCCTTTGTACATTTATTTACAGCTGCCTTACCACATCGTGAATCTATATTTTCTGCCTTTTTGTAAAGTTCCTTTTTGCTCAAATTTCTCTGCGTTTATTTAGTTTAACACATTTTTAAGTGGTTACAAGTTTGGGCAGATGCTTCAAATACAGTTATTCGAAAAATATCAAATGCTTTGTGTTGTTAGTTGAAAACTATTCAAATTAAGATAATCATTAGGGTCCATTTTCTAAATAAAACCACAAAAGATGGGTCATGAAATAACTATATTATAATAAAGAAGATCCAAATATAAACTGCTACATCAGCTATGCTAAATAAATGATGTCCAGTCTGTGATGGGACGACAAATTATAACAAAAATAAAATAAAAAATAAGATTTTAAACATAAATACAAGAGGCTATAGCCCCCCCGCGACCCTGGTAAGGATTAAGCGGTGTATAGATAATGGATGGATGGACATAAATACAGCAAAAATGTAAACATGTAGCAACAAAAAATATTTGCTATGTGACGATATAGAAAAATGGTGGTGTCGTCAGTAGAGAATGAAATCCTTCCCTTTGTGTGTGCTGTATTCTGAGATGCTCTGTTCTATGTTCTGGCTGCTGGTCTGGCTATGTGTGCATGTTGCTGCGTAGTCGTGCATGTGAACTCCTCCCTTTGAAACTCCTCGCCCTCCCTGCAAGCACAGACATACAGAGAGCGATCTTCCACTCATTGTGAAAGCATTGCAAAAGTGCAGTTCAGCAATCAGCTGGTGCCCTAAAACTACTTGTATAATGAGGTGTTTTCTGCTGCTGTTGTGAGGCTGTCTCCTCCTCCTCCTTCTCCACTACAGCCGACTTTATCAGGTCTTG
>NW_007578375.1:249896-252097 GCF_000690725.1 Stegastes partitus
ATTAAACCCACAGACGTAGCCTCTGGGTCTGTGAAGCCAGTGTGGAAGTATTGTTTTTAATAACCAGCAGAGGGACACGTCCACTGGCTGCAACAGGAAGTCAGATTGTATAGAAGTCTATGGGACAATGACCCATCGCCTAACTTGATTTATTACCTTAGTAAACATTTTCCTAATGAGTTTATGGTCTCAATCAGTTGATTCAAAACTTGCTGAACACAGCATGATGTTTATGTTGTATATTATGGTCTCATTTAGAGTAAAATAGATGATAAAGCAGAATACGCTTTAGGGAGTGGCTAGCTTATGATTGACAAGTGGCTACTGTATGGACATGAGTGCTATACTCAGTCATATGAGAACAACTGGCCAAATTCCAAACTAAAAGCTTCAAAACAGTGGTCTGAAAACCAATGTGTAACATAACAGTGACTATCCATCCTTTAAATACAGCCCATAAGTAACCCATGCCACCATTTCCCTCCAGCCACAGCCAACAGCTGCTAGGGCTTTAACTGAACCATAAAAACTTAAATAATGCCACATCAATACAATTTGTTTGGCTGTATTTTGGCAGAAAAAATAAACTATCAAATTAATGTTGATCATTACATGTTTATGAAAACAAAACAACTACTTTCCTTATTACGTTGATAGCTAGCATATCCCAGTCGCATTTTTGCCGTTGTAGTTTAGTAGTATATGGCTTTCCTCGACATCAGGTGAAGGAGACAGTTGTGAAAGGGTACAAGTATGTCTCAAATGTATGAGAAATTATTGCCTGCTAACTATTGCTAGCTTGCTGGTTTGTAGCTAGCTAATTTGGAGAGCTATTGTGGCTAACTGTTGCTTACACACATTCTAGTCACCAACTAATAAAAGCTATAGCCTACAGCCATACAGAGAGGCTAAATTAGGAAAATGACAACAAATTTCCAGTGCAAGTATGTGTGTATCAGTACAAACAACTTCTTCATCCTTAAAATATGGGAACTTCTTCTGAAAATGAAGCTATGCTAAGACTGATTGACTTTAGCTGGCTTTATTGCTAGCTAGTCACAGTCAATACTAGCATCTACCATCAGACAACAGAAGTCCTCAAGGAAAAAAGGTTTTTTAAAAAACAAAAAACAACAACAAAAACCTTGCAAACAAGGTTTTAAAAATGCCCCATTTTGCAGAAAATTTGGACACACTTTTGGTGCTTCACCAGATATCTTTGTAGGTCATCACTACATTGGCTTCCACTGTAGGAACTCAGGCCAGGTGTGGTTCTAGCATTTCTGTTTCCATTCTGGTGTAGGATCCAACAGTACCTGCAATGTCAATTGCGAATATGCCAAAACGACCACAAATAGTTGTTGATGGATGTAACTCCAGTTCTATGAGTACATGGGTAATAGTACAACGGAGGTTTGTTATGTTAGCCTACATGGTGAACTTTATGTCGAAGATGGCGACCCCTGTAGTGGGTATTTTTTTCCTCCCTAAAAATGATCCTGAAAAGGTTCTACAGAGGCAGTTCTTGGGTTGGAACACACACAAAGCTTTGTTCTGAGCTAAAGTTAGTCCACAAGTTCCTGCAGTGGAAAATGGCTTCATGTCACCAAACTGAACCGCCGGCTAAGTTCAGTTTTAGCTGAACACCTCAGAGGTCAACGGTTCTAAATGTTAGTCAGTCATTAGGAAAAGGTTTGATAATATTATCTTCTAAACGTAAACACATTACATAACATGAATTAGAGGACCACACTGATCCGGCCTGATCGTATAAAAACAAGCTGTACAAAGCTGTCACATACTGACAGAACAATGAATAAGTCACACACATCAACACTCACGAGAGCAAAGCTGGAAGGTTGCTCCTGCATCTGCGCTCCGTTCTGTCCTCTTCCCTTCAACACTGAATATCTCTGTGTCCGCCACACTGCCACTGGAAACTAGTGTGTCTCTCTCTGTGTGTGTGTGTGTGTGTGTGTGTGTGTGTGTGTGTGTGTGTGTGTGAGCGAGTGCATCATAATTCATAAAAAAAAAAGGGTGTTTTCAGAAAGTGTGTGTACGAGAGAGAAAGAGAGCTCCACACGAGTACACACTGTACACAAACGTCATCGCTTCTCAAACCACAGCACACTACACGAAAACATAAAACGCATGCCTGTGGTCTGCCCGAACACACTGCGGCTTGTTGTGTAAGTGGGTTT
>NW_007578375.1:257712-279798 GCF_000690725.1 Stegastes partitus
ATTATTTGTTTGCTTATTTTCCGAACAGGAAACAAAACCTACAATGGACAATGTAAATGGAACTACTGCCCCCTGTGGGATCACAAGGCAAGCTACTAGCCTAACATGGGACAACTGGCTTCTGGCATTTCTACTCACCGTTTGCCTTTGTTTTAGGTTTGCTTCTCTTTATGTTACAAAACACAACCTGGTTAGGTTTACGATCATTGCTTAAGTTAAAATATACTCGTGTAAAGACTAAACACAATGCTGCAGCTGTTGTCTACATTGTTGTGGTCCCGCAGTAAGAACAGCATTTCACATTGGACAGGTGTGGAGATAATGTACTTTGCGCTGTGGACCAATGTAGCTATTGCATATTGTTTTGATGACAAATAGCTGATGCTGTCTAATTTTTTTTCCATACGTTTGTGTGTCTAATAAAAGCCCTATGACCAACAGGCTGACGGTGTTATCGCTGGAGTCATGCTACTTATGTGGCAAAAACTAAAAGTTAATTGAAATGGTGACTGTGTTCTAGTGCCATCCTGAGGTCAAAGGATCATCTACATCTTGTGAACATGATATCTAACATGATATCATGTTTGATGCCAAGCTGTTCCATATGTCAGTCAGCACACACTCTAACACTCTGGCTGCTTGTGTTAAGTGACAAACAAGCAGATGGATTAAATTCCCCTTTACCCAGTTCAGTCCAAGTGCAGCTGCAGACACACCCTCTAGTGCAGAGGTGTCAAACTCTGGCCCGCGGGCCAATTAAACACAGGGCTCCAGACTGAGACCAACATGTTCTCATATGTGACCATTTTGAGCGTGTGCGAGCTAAAGTGTCACGTGGTCGTGGTGCAAGTGAACGATGATCATCAGGCTGATCTGGTTCCTTCTATCGGCACAGGTAGCTGCTGCTCCATTACTGTGGTTGGAAATAGTCACATTTCTTCCACATTGACTCAGTCTCTCTCTGCCTGACGGTAAAACAGTCAGTCTCACTGTTACCGTGTTCCAATGATAAAACAACATATAGTCGATTATGTTAAACACACACACACACACACACACACACACACACACACACACACACAGAGCCAGGTGAGAGAGGGAGAGGTCCGACACACCTGATGATCAAAGTGTTCAGGTGAAGGCAGACAGATCTCCACTGAGTCAGTCAGAACAAGAGACATCCACAAAATTAGCTGATATTGCAGGACTCACTTCAGGTGGCATAGCAACTGATTGGTTTGAATTCTTGTGAAATTAATCAAATGATCAAAAATCAATTAACAGCCAGTATTTACTGGGCAGGTTCTTGGTCGTCTCAGAATGCTGCTATAGTTGCTCTTCTATCAGTGGCCACAGAGAGTTAAAGCTGCACCACATCAGAATTGTATTTATGCTTTTTTTATTACTTTAGCAGTAAATACAAACAGCAGTTAATTCTCGCAGACACCAGAGGTCACCAGTGTGCAAGCGCAGCTTTAAGTGTCTCATCAATAATCACGTCTAACTTCCTTTTTTCTCCTTGATTTGTTTAGAGTTCGGATCCTCTGTTCTCTAAGTGAGAGCCTCTCATGGCACCACAGACTACATCTCCTCACACCGGGCCGCCAGCATTTTCACGGCCAAATGTCATCATAATGGTGATCTGCTGAGTAATTTGTGCGTAGACCTCAAAGCTCAAGGAGTGTTTTGTATGCAGTTCCCCTAAGCAGTGCAATCTAAGCAGCAGCGCTTAGGGAAGCTGCAGTAAGCACCGTCTGAGCTTCTGCATAATGGAAACACAGTGTGTGCATTCGTACAGCAGACGGAAGTGTAGAATCCACAAAAATGCAACCAACTGGATATTACACTGATGTTCTTTTTGTAATATTTCAGCACTAGAGACAAATAGGAGCTGTTTTATGGACTCTATAGAAGCAGCAGACAGACAAATGTTCTGAGATATCCGGACGTGCATTATGCAGCTGCAGTGACTTTACTTGTACCAGAACACCAGAGTGCTGGTCGTATTTATGGCTACATGCTTTTTATTATGATGGGTACAAAACAAGGACGTTAACTAGAACTACAACGACTAATCTATGAATTACAAAGCCGACACTTTTTAAATGAATCATCAACTATTTTGATAATAGATGAACCAGTTGGGGAACACTGATCGACCGTTTTCACCATTTTGTTTTAGATCAAACAGCTAATCGATTAATCAGGACAATAGAAAAGACACAGATTTATCAACAAAGAAACAAACCGTTAGCTGCTGACCAAATGTAGAAATGGGCACATTGCACATTATAACCCTGCTGATCCTTTTTTCTTTATTGACAACACGGAAAATGAGATTTTAGTTTTAAATGTCCACTAACGACGCATCATTTTCACAGTTTCTTTAAACGGGAAACGAAAGCTGCTCTGATATTTGGTGACTTCGTTCTGACCTCGTCCTTCCTCAGAAGGTGAAGAGACAATAAGGGGAATCTGACGTGGGGGAGCCGGTGCAGGTGGATGTTGGGGTGGAGGTGGGGTTATTAAAACGCAGATTTGAAGATTTGGTTAAAATTTGTGCGACACTGGGATGGAAACTTGAGTCTGATTCTGCCAACAGTACGTCATCCTTCTTTGAAAATCAGTAAAACAGCACCATGCAGATATAGTTTGGGGCAGACGTGCCCTTTACACAGCACAGAACACCTGCACGATCCGAGCACAACTCAATACAATATAAACAAGACACCGGTTTCCTTTCAAAACGTGTGAAGCCTGCACAGTTTAATGTGTCATCAATAGGTCAGTCTGTGGGATATTGGCAGATGGGATTTAAAAGCCAATGTAAAGTCAGCCATGTCTGCCCACTGCTGGCTGCTGGTTTCCCACACCGAGGGGACAAACCTGCAGAGTGTGACGGACGGACGGACGGACAGCGAGGGGAAGCGGGGCCAGCAGGGAGCACACAGGCCCTTGATGCAGAGCCACACAGTGGTGGCGTTGTTCCTGTTGCCCTTGGACTCTGAGACATTTATCCCCTGGGTTTGACAGACGAGGACCAGAGCCAGGAGCGTGAGAGCGTCCCATTGGCTGAGAGAGCTGTCACGGCTCGAGTGACTCTTGAGCATTAATGCAATGCAACAACTGCAGCGCTAACATGATTGCAACCAGGAGGGCAAAGTCAGCATCTCACTGGCTGCAGGGAGATGTCAATCACAAGCACTGCTAAATAAGGTACTCCAGCTTCCTTAATGATGTAACCGCAGCGCTATGACAATGCTGCTTTTCTGCCAGCCACGTCAGAACTGTGTGTGTGTGCGCCCATGTGTGCGTGTGTGTGTGTGTGTGTGTGTGTGTGCGTATGCGTGTGTGTGTGTGTGGTTTAATCTCAGGCGCTGGTCTTGCTGCATCCAGAGCGCCGTACATCGTGTTCCTGAGTGGCGTCTGACAGCAGCTGTGGATGCTGCCAAAGAATGTGCTTCCTGGCATCGACCAGCACCTCCGACTGCACACACACACACACACACACACACACACACACGCTGGTGTTTTTCCTTCTGTCAGACACACACATTGGCATCTTCTTGCTGTCCCTGCCTTTTCACCTTTGTGGTTATTTGATTTGGCGAGACAAGAAGAGCAGCTTGCTCTTTGATATACACAACAACAATCCCCCCTCAGAGATTCATCTGCTTTCTGTTATTCCCAAACTATGTTTCATAACTTTCTCTAAAACTGCGTCACTGATTTCTCCAGTGTGGGGTTTTTACTACACTTCCCAGAATGCATTAGAAAGCTTTTGCTCCGTCTTGGCTGAGACGCAGTGCTGAGACCATTCCTCTGATGCTCTCTTGATTAGGCCAATTTAACAATCCTGCAGCTGTGAAAGGGAAAACCCCGGACTTCTGTCCACACGTTTTCAACAAGCGGTTACAGTTTCGGCCGGCGTGTGTGCTACGAGGCTGATTTCATTTCTGAAATGCTGGCAGTTGAAGAACAGTTAGCTTCTGTAAAGAGACAAAACATTTGATCCGATCCTTCAGATTTGACCGGATAGCTCCGAAAGTGGGTCCAGCTTAGCAAAAACGTCACGTCTCAGTATAAGCTGTAGATAAGGCTGCCTGCCTTACTCTACAATAAATCCACGGATTTGCCTGCTAGCTTGCCACGCAAATGAGGCGAGCTAGCACAAGTGGATCAAAGTCGACTGCACAGCTTCTTCTGACTGCCTGCACTTATCAGCCCCTCATCCGCAGAACTCCGGACTGAAGCTCATGAAAAGGGCAAAGCCACCACAGATAAGATGGCCAGATTTAGGATTTAGCGAGACTGTCAGGTCCAACATGTGCTACACAAGGGAAAATATACTAAATGTACTGACAGGTACATTTACTGATTATGTGCACGTTCAAATTTATCTGAAATAGATTTGTGCACAAATGAGAGCCGAACCTCAAATGGTTTAAAGCCACAGCTGGGCGCGGTGATACTGACGGTAGGACAGGGTGTGTCAGGACGCTGCTGGGTGTGAAAGCTTTCTGGCTCCCAAACATCAGGTTCGTTTCAGATGAACGAGAGGCAGCAGCAGCAGCGTAACAAACTGCTGCAGTGAAGATGAACGACTTCAGCAGCGTTCAGTCGTTACTGGCAGTTACACGAACACGCTGTTAGATCTGATTGCAGTTTGCTCAAATGTTATCAGTCGCACATACGAGTTTGTACGCAGTCGACAATGGTTTTATTATGACGGGGCAGCTTATCAAGATCTGTACAGAGGATCTGTGTGATTTCTGCTCATGGTTCAGTCTCCATTTTAGTTTAGTTTGTATAACAATCAGCTGAGCTGTTTGTCAAACTGCATAAATACACAGAAAACAACAATAAATACAGTAGACAGACGTATGAGGCAAAAGCTACGATACTATTGATCCATCATATGTTTACACTATCTGGGCTGAAATATCTGCTCAAGTATGTTTTTAGGAATCCTCACATCACAGTGATCCACATTTTTCATAGTTTTCTGACATTTTATAGACCAAACAACTGATCAGTTACTTGAGAAAATTACCGATAGATTAATCGATGAATCATTGCAGCCCAACGCCGGAGCAGGTTGGACAGAAACCGAACCAGCGTGCACTGTGTGGTGACTGATTCTGTCCTGGCTTGTCTGAAATGAGCCGAACCTTCTACCACATATCTATACCAGGTCTCACTTGACCTCACTGTTGATTCAAAACTACACTATCAAACTCCACTAAAAGAATTAAAATATCTGACTGATTAGATGATGAAACAAATACTTTAAGCAGAATGGGTTTTTATTTAAACTCCAGTCTGGTGAAGCTCTCTTACCTTGCTGCAGTGATGTAGAAGTGTGCGACTACACGTAGGACCACCGCTGGCTGTAAGTGCAACAGAACTGAAACTCTGATTCTGAGAAGGCTTTAAGTTCCCACCTCAGCCCCATCCAGACCGCAAAACTGGTGAACAAACTGTGATTTTCTGCCTCCAAAACATCAACCACACAAATCTTCAGTGGTCTTGTGTGTACAAAGTACAAATTGAAAAAAAAAAGGCTCTCAAACTCCAGAGTAACTACAGCAGATATCAGAATTAATGTATGAAAATATACATATTTATTTAAAAAAACAAAATAAAAATTACATATTGGTTTGAGTAATTCGGAGTGCTCTGATATGACTATTATTAACGTGAACTTTCCTTTAAATCCAGTCACATAAAAGCTCCTCTATGAGGGGACTTCTTTTTCTTTTCTTTTTTACTAATATGTGAGTTAAGAATTAAGATATAAAGAAACAGAAAGACCATTTGCACTCAACCGTCACACTTAGTGACAGTGCGGTCAGTTGTCCTCTCACCTACACAATCTGCTATTTTCACAATGACGTCAGAGTAGAGTTCTGACTGAGACGAACACAGTCCTGGTGGGCTCATGTATGTTCTCCCTGCAGAGGCTATCTGTGAAACACCTAATAAATAAATACGTGTGTGTGTGTGTGTGTGTGTGTGTGTGTGTGTGGTTCCAGATCATCACACAGTACAACTCCCAGGTGAAAACCCCAGAGCAGGCAGTTGATCTGCTGACACGCAGTACAAGAAACGGCACACGGCAGCTTGAGTCATAGCGTAACAGATGATACTCATTACAGTCGTCCTCTTATAGCGAACTCACTGTTTGTGGATGTTCCTATGCTGGTAGGGGCTAAACTACGAGAGAGGAACAAGTCAGGAGAACAAAAAACAGAGAGTTCTAAGTTTCGTTTCAGGATGTTGCGGAAGAATTGTGAGAAGACGAATGAGACTCGGGCAGTTCGTTTAAGGTCATTTAAAGATGACGTAATTCAGACTTATAACAATTAACTTCATTTACAAAATTATCCAATTACAGGGTTATAATTTTAATGACTTTCACTGGGATTCTAAAGCTGGCCTGCCGACCTGTACGACTTTGTTTTAGGATGAAATCGTTTCCTGAGGTCATCCTTAATCGTGGTAATTTTGGATATTTTAACTTATCACAAGAAACATAATACGTACAACTCATGCATGAGCATAGCAAAGGATTTAAGAACTTGCAAATATACAGTCGTACAGGTTCACAGGTTTATATGCACTTAAAAAGACCACGTCTATCGGGGCAGTGTTGAGTTCCCACTGACTCCTAGAACTCAGAATTTTCTATAACGGAATCATTGAAGCTCATCCACCTTTGTCACACAGCCATGCATTTTGGTGGTTTCATAGATTGAATATAGGTTTTCTGGATATATGAAAAGTTGCTGTGCAAGAACGAAGCCCTTCTTCTAGAAACAACACTTTAAAGCTCCACTAAGCTTTGCTGCTGCTCAGACTGAGAAAGTTCTGTTGTCAGATGAAACTAAAATCAAACTCTTTGGTCACAATGACCAGACATGTAACTGGAGTTAAGAAGGTGAGGCCCTTAACCTCAAGAACACCATACTGACAACCAAGCATGGTGGTGGAAGTATTATGCTGTTTTGGTGCCAGTGGAACTGGAGCTTTACACAAAGTGAATGGAACAATAAAGAAGGAGGAGGATTACCTCCACATTCATCAGTCAGACCTAAAATCATCAGTCAGAGGTTGGGTCTTGGATGCATTTTGGTGTTCCAACAAGTTAATGACTCCACATCAAAAGTGGTGAAGAAAAGGCTAAATCAGGCTGAAGATTTGACACTGGTCTCCCCAAAGTCCAGATCTAGAACCTGTGGACCGTGCTGAAGAAACAAGTCTGTGTCAGAAAGCCAACAAATACTTGAACTGTATCAATTCTGTCAAGAGAAGTGGTCAAGGAGACAACGAGAAGCTTGTGGACAACTACCAAGAGCACGTAGTTGACGTGAAAATGGCCAAGGGACATTTAATCATATATGAACATTGCTGTGTGCACATTTATAAAGATTTTGTCATATTTCCAGAAGACCTATATTATATCTATGAAAGAACCAAAATGATTGATCGCATTAAAAACTCAAAACTGCCATGATATCCATGGTCTTTACAAGTGTATAGAAACTTTTGTTCACAACTGTAGCTGCAGCAAGTCGCTGACTTCAAACAGGACGCTGGCATCATTTGTGATCAGCCTGTAAGTAGCACTCACAAATTTAGTAAAACCTGCCCCGAAATTATAGATTATAGATTATAACTAGAGTTTCTCAACAGTAATGCTGTGTTCACACCAGACGTGAATTCATCACACTATTCGCCCGATTCAAGCATAGTTGGACGCGTCTTTGCACTAGTTTACTCATTTCATTTGCATTTAACGCGGTGAGATTCGTGTCCGGATTTACGTCATTCGCGCAAATGACATGAATCCAGACGCCGCCGTGTCTGAGTCCACTGGATCCTCCAGAGACGCACACAGCTGCATAGCGCCTGTCCATCTGTCTTCAGTGAGTAAATCAATCAATATTCACGATGTAGCAGCAAAAAAATGAATGAATCATGTTCTTGACATCACCAGAGAATCTCAACACTGACTGACCATCGCTGCGCAAAAGGTCGCTAAAGTTCAGATTCTTCAACTTGCGCATCCAACGCGAATTCTCACGTCATTCATGCAAATAACTCGCTCAATAGCGTCATTCACGCCACACTATTTGCATGATTCACACCGTGGGACGTGTAGATGACCAGAAAATCCACGCCAACATGAAACCACACTTCCTTACTGTACAGAGTCCCTTTTGGGCAAGTGAGTGGTGTGAGGGGTGTACAGCCATTGTTCAGTCAAGTCATCAGAAATTGCTTTTTTTCAGAACAAAAAAGTTCTGAGGAAAAAAGGGCAAAAGCTTTTGGAATGTACAGCGCAGAGGAGGACTGGTCTTGAGTCTAATCGCGTCTTCACATGAATTTTACATGTACATCATTTGCACAAATGATTTTACTCGTGTCTGGTGTGAACACAGCATGGCGTCCATGTGCTACAAATAAGATAATTATTCATCTCCATAGGGGAAATTTGGGATGCTAGTAATAAAGTGCTAGTTTAATTCAATTCAAGTTTATTTGTATAGCGCACTTTACAACATACGTCAGTACATACCACTTAACATGGAGAGGTATTGACCGTAGTGGAATTGGTAAATACTTTGACTCTGATATAATTCCACATTTCATGCAGTCATGGCCTCAGTACGAAGACGAAAGAAGGCAAATGCGGTTTGAATTTTTTTCTCAAATTCTGTTTTTCACTGTGATGAAGGACGACAGGACCAGGCTGATTTAACAGACAATTAAACAGTTAGCCAATCAGAGGCCACGATGCTCTCCTGCTCTCATTCTCAGTTCGGAAAAGGTTCTGAGGAGAGAACTGGTGAAGACTGTTGGTGTTACATAGAGTTTTGGTGTGTTGGCTGTGTTTCTTTTTTTTCTTCAGTGCGTACAATCTACAATAAAGTGAATGTTGTCTGTTTAGCTTCACTGTAGTATTACTGGACAGTGTGGTAGCTGGTTTATTAACATTTACATATTTCAGTTTGTTAGTTTCAGAACCACACAAATACCTACAAGTTTGTTTCAAGTAAAAGAGCAAACAGAACATCTTGTATTGTACGACATTCTACCTGATGTCCTCTGACGGCCACGACTTTCTTACCGGCAAAGAAACGTACGCAGCTCTTCTGTTCTCTACAACATTCACTCTTCAGACAACAACTGTGTCACTTTTTGTGACTATGAGTTCCTTTAAGGAGAGATGGCCAAACCCCTCCTTCTATAAGATGGCAGGTATTTCACATTATGGCTAAATGTGACGGCTCAGGCCTCATGTAACACTGTTATACAGGCATATCCTGGATTCCACATTGGGTTGCTTCCCACTGTGTATTGATAGAAACACTTTGCTCCCAACATGCCTGTGCACACCAAAATACAAACTACGTAAAGTCAAATGGTACCCACATACTGCTAACGGTCCAAACTGCATCCTCAAGAATACGCTAGGACCAGATAGTGTTGCTGTGGAGGGATGTACGCAGCACAGAGTCTGTGGAAAAGATCAGGAAAGATCTGCTGTTTGATTGTGTTGCAACTACTCTCTGTCTGACAGATGCTGATAAAACCATGGACAAATCATGAATTATGAAGGCGATATGTGGACAAATTTAGACGATGCTCTTCATTTAAACGGCTGACACTGACTGTATTTTTGTGGGTTTACTATGGAAGTGCCACCGCAGGCATCTTCCACCTACAGCCAACTTTCGTCTGCATAGATAACTTTGCAGTCTCTAAAACCTAATAACGGAGGACTTTTAAAGGCGAAACAAGCAGTTTTTCTTTAGAAGAGTTTAAACAACTGGGCTTGCCTGAGAGGAACAGGAGCCGCCGTCACTGGTCAGAGCTGTTTGGGGATTTGATCAACAGGTGGAACATCTAGTCTAATGCAGGAGTCCTAAAATGTTTCTCTTATTCATACAGATTGTTGAATTTAAGCACTTTCCAAGCACAAGAACAGCAGCACTTTTAATTTGCGACGGCAAAGACTCTCGAACCACTATTCACTGAGAGAAACAGAAGCTATCCGGGCAACTTCCTCCATGTTGCAGCTTATTAAAAAGAATAACAGCATTATGATACAGTCATGAGCTCCTCTGTTGAACAAAGCCGACTGACCTTCCTCTGGGTAAATGAGCCGTGGGTCAGGGCCGAAGACAATAAGCCCAACCTGAGATCATGCACGGATACCTAAAAAAAAAAAAGCACAAAACTCCAGCTTCAGCAAACTGATCCGTGAGGATGCATCCTCCAAATATGCGAGCCCTCTGACCCCAAAGCCCTGCTCCAGCGCTGCCGGAGAGGGACAGAAAAACACAGTCCAGCACCGGATGACACACTTTGATCTTTAAATATCAGATTGAAAAAGAGCCGCAAGGCACACAGAACAACATACGTGATCTCAGAGTACTCATGGCTGTTGTTTTTTACCCAGCATGCAGCAGAGAGGGAATAAAGACACTGATGTGTGGTCTCCCTATTCTCCCCCAGTCTTCTCCTCTTTCTTAATCTCCTCTCCCTGCAGGTTTTGACATCACAGTTGCGCTCGCTGTGCCTCGTGCTATCATGAATGAAAGAGGAACATGAGTCACAGATAGCAGTCCCACACACCAACCACAAATGCACACAGACTTCTGTGTAACCCGGCGTGCTTACGTATATGTGTGCGTATACATATATATTTATATATATAGCGTGTATGCATGAAGTGTTACTTTGAAGCCTTGACCTGGGTGACAGGATGAGTCATAGCAACGAGGCAGCGAATGATGATTGATCAGAGGTCAAACCTTTGCTGAACACAAAAACACACTCATACATTTAAAAATAAGCAGAAGGGAGACACTGTGATTACCTGCATGGCTCAGCACGACTGACATCACAACACACACCCCAAAAGATTTCATTGCAAAGTGAAATCAAACTCGTAACTGAAAGGAAGATCAGTGGAGCTCATCAACACCATCTACACTTGACAATGGAGGAAAGTCCCCCATGCTGTCAAAGGTTCTTCTCAGAAAAACCACGGAGTGCATCCTCCTAAATCACGCTACGAAAAATGTTCACACAGCGGCAGATCTTATTGGATCAGGACAGCTCGAAAGCAGCAGGCAGGGCGGAGCCTCAGCACCGTGTCAGTCATACCACCCAACTTGTTGTTCCTGCAGAGGGATGGTGTGATCTGGGTTTATCACAGCACACAGCAAAACAGGCCGATCACACAGCAACTCAGGGGAGCACAACATGAAAGCACCTGTCACTACTTCAGGTCGCAAGGTTGGAAAAACAACAAAAAAAGGGCAAGGGATGACCAGAGACGAGGGCAGAGTGATGTGATTTTATTGCTGCTTCTGCTAACGGGAGGCTGACACCAGCAGCAGCACAGAGATGACAGGAAGTGTGGGCAGAGAGGTGGAGCAAAACGTGAACAAAAAGTCCGAACCCGAACAGAGGAAGACAAGCTGATGTTGGCACCTTAACCCTCCGGCCGCCAGGTGTTCGTCATGTCATATATGCATGAAGACAACCTGACACAAAAACATGCACACGTGTGTGTGACAGGATGAAAAACACCACATACAGGGTTTACTTCAGATTCAGAGTCATTTCAACAACTAGCTAGATCCTTCATTCCATATGGAGGACCTGTGCTCAGAGTACTGGCATTTGAAACACAAGTTGGTTGTCCAATTAATGAAAAAGATTTCTTGTCTGTTTTGGCATTTTTTACATCTCATCTAGGAGGGTTCTTTAGCTGGAACGGAAGTCACAGGATGACAGGAGTCACAGACAGAGAGTCAAAGAGTCAAAGAGTCACAGTCAGAGAGTCAAAGAGTCAAAAAGTCCCAGTCAGTGGGTCACAGACAGTGGTGATTCTAGGTTTTATTCACTGTTTCACTGGTCTGACCCTCACATGGCTTCTTCTTCACTCTATTCAGGACTTTGGGGGTCTTTTGGACCCCGGGCCATTTGGTTTAGGTGACAACTGTTGTTCTATGATTATTAAAGATTTTATTTTTAAATATTAAAAGAGGGACATGTGTCCTGCATTTGGCACCAAAAATATGTCAATTTATCAGAAAATGTATTTAACATCGTATAAAAGTCTGAATACCAACAATTATTTTGCACATATTCTTTCTTGGGGTCCAGTAGACCCCCAAAGACCTTCTACGTATGGCAACATGAAGTCCTGAACAGGGTTCAGATAACTAACAATGCTGGATGCTCCTCTTTCTGACATTTCTGAGCCCTGCTGCTGCTGGAACAGAGACTAAATAACACCATTCAGTTGTAACTCAGACTTGAGAGTCGGAGTCACAGAGTCAAATTGTCACAGAGTCAAAGAGTCACAGAGTCAAAGTCAAAGAGTCAGAGAGTCAAAGAGTAAAAGTCAGTCCCAGTCAGAGTATAAAGCCAAAGTCAGAGTACAGAGTCACAATCAAAGAGCCAGAGTCAGAGAGTGAAGAGTCACACAGTCAAAGTCAAAGTCAAAGTGTCAAAGTGTCAAAGCGTCACAGAGTCACAGTCAAAGAGTGAAAGAGTCACAGAGTCACAGTCAGAGAGAACAGATTACCAGAGTCACAGAAAAGACCTTTTCAGAGATGGGATATGAACTGTTGCTGCTTCATCAATCTGTTCAAGTGACACTGAGCAGTCTGTCATTCAAACATTGGTCATTTTTCCAATAATGCTCCTCATGGCTTTGTTCTGACGTCCCATCACAGTGACTGAGAGACTCATGGACTATTTGTCATTCATGTGAGATCGGACAGAAAGTTGTTGTTGACGTTACTGTGCTTTTGTTTCACATTCATGCAACAGTTTCTCTTTGGAGAGAGTCACATGCATCCTGCTGCAGAGGAAAGACTCCTAGAAACAGCTGGAAGCAACAAACTTCAGCTCCCATGAATCTGAGCTGTTGTTGTTCTTTTTATCACAGGAACATTTGATTTATACATACATTTGTGTTTGTAGCCTGATAGCTTTAAAAATGTCGAGAGAAATGAATGGGAAAGACAGTCTGATGCCCTTTTGCACCAATATTGTTCCTGAACTCCACCTTACACAGCGTTAAGGTTTGTGTGTGTCTATCCATAAATGAGACTTGTGCTGTGTTGAAAGTGAAATGATTTAAGATTTCCTAGTAAGATTGCTGTCATGGAAAAGTGTGCAGGGTGCTCATTCAGACATAAAGCCGACATCTTCAGATGCTGTCAGATTCACTGAAAGGAGTGCATGTCTGAGAGAGGCTTAGCAAAGTCACAGAATAACGGCGTCGTGAGTAACGGAGCCAGTATGATGATATGACGACTCACATACTGTGCTGGGACAAAAAACAACTTGTGGCTGGAGATAAACCCCTGAGCAAACTTTTAGCCACTAGTTTTACTTTTCCTACACGCTCCAGCAATCCCTAAAACAAGCATCCACGGGTTTGCACGGCAGTTTTTATGAACTTATGAACTAAACCTGCTGCCTTACAGACAGTAGGATCAATCAGCCACCACAGTTTGACGGACTCTGAGGCAGACCATGTTGTTTTAGGAGGTGTGTGTTCTAATAGGGTAGTGCTAATGAGCCAATGAATAAAACAGCATCAGTGAACTGAACAATTAAGCTGAACAATTAGGAAAAGCAGTGAGCCAGCATGTACATCATTAAGGGGTCTTGTGTGAATTTTTTTGTTTTTCAAAAAAGGAAAAGAGGGAAGCAATCTTTGATTTTAAAAATGATTTTAAATCTTAAAGGAACTTACATCTGACATGTTGGAAGTCAAAGAACCACCATAAAGTATATGTGAAGGGGGAAATGTGAAACCCACTGGTGTCCTGTCATGTGTAAGCACTGATGAAACCCACTCACTCACACATTCACACACTCACACATTCAAATGAAAGGAAATTAAATAGTGAGAATGCCCTTAAAAGTTCATAAAATGTCACTAAAACAATGATTGGGGCTCCTCTTTGTGCAGTTATCTCCTCTGATGTCCAGCTCCGTGCTGACCAGACGTTGTGAGGAGAACACCAGGTGTCGAGGCCGACGCGACAGAATCGTTGGTAACACACACGCCACATCAACGGATGATTGAGGTGTGTGCAGCATTTTAACTGAATAACACCACGGCCTAGAAGCCACATCATACCCACCCTAACAGTCCACGTCAAAGCAGGGGCCATATCCGGATCCCTTTATGAGTGGTGAAGGTCTGGTTCATCTGATCGTGATCACCGACAGGCAGCGAGAGGTCGACAACAAAGAGCTGAGCTTACAGGAAACGGTCTGAGGTTTCTCACTTCTGTTCTTGGCACATGTCTCCAACTGGACTTAATTTTCCTTCCTCAGCATCAGCGTTAGTCAAAGACCCTTTGATAGATCACAACTCTGGTTCCTTCACTCTCGTCCAAATTCAGTATTCACTTTCTTTATTCAGGTTTTATTCTTATGTCTGCCACTTCTTTCTTAAATGACTATTACTGCTACAACAGTACTGATCATTTTGATTCCGTTTATGTGGTGTTAACATGCAATCTGTGCCCAGACAACGAACAGAGGAAAACACAAGGCCAGTGAATGCAGGCCCAATATGACTGGAATTCCATCGTATCAGCCAGCAGGGCAGAACCGTTTCCACTGACCTGGGTTCATTTAGCTTCAGCATTCTGCATATTGAGGTCGGATCAAATCGCAGTAAAGAAAGCATTCTGGTTCCACAAGAACACATGTTCTGTACCACGGGTGAAAATGCAAAGACCTATGGATGAATGAATCATCCAGATTATGCATCTGGACCATGTCAGTACCCTGCATGGTGCAAATGGGGCAATAAAGTTGTTCCGCCAGCCTCCTTGCTGAAGGTTATTTCTAATTATATTCATCTAGAATCTGAAGCTAATTCTTGGAAATTCAATCTCAGGTCTACATGTGTTCTTTCTCTTAAAGCACAAACAGGCTTTTCCATAAAGTCTTACTTCATCATGTGAACTGCAGGAGACCACAGTTGGTCTAAAAACAGCATCTTTATGTTTAAAAATGTATATTCCCGACCAAGAAAACTGAACTGAACTGAATACTAGCATACAGTTATTTTATTATTATGATTATTTTATTTTAACAACAGTGATGACCTGTGGTGTTCCTCAGTGCTCTACCTGGGGGCCACTATTATTTGTAATTTATATATATTATTTACATATATCAGCTACCAATGTACTTATCATAAAATGTTAATTTTGATTGCTTTTCATTCTTTAAATATTTACCTGGCTAAAGTACTTGATTATGTGAGTTAAACTCTTCTTCTGTAATTCTTAAATTAATAATCATGACAGTATCGATAACATCACCAAAAAAAGTAATGATGTAAGTAAGAGATCAAAAATGATTTCATTCAAATCTCTGCTCCTTGATTCCTGCTTCTAATGTTTTGTGGATGAGATACAGGTTGAAGCGAGATATCTAGTAGAACATTTCATTGTTTTTTTTCCCAAATAAATTCCACAGTCATGATACTGATCTTGACAAATATCTTAATTCCAGAAGTTTTCAAATGGTAAATGGTCTGCACTTATAGACCCAAAGCGCTTTACAATGTGTTTCTCATTCATCCATTCACGCACACATTCAAACACTAATGGTGACAGAAATGGTGACAGAGCTGCCATGCAAGGTGCTGCCTGCCATTGGGAGCAACTTTGGGTTCAGTGTCTTGCTCAAGGACACTTGGACTGTGGAGAGGATCAAACTTTGCGATTAAAGGAAAACCCCTTTTTTACCACCTGAGTCACAGCCGCCCCAGTTTCAGATGAATTTCCAAAATACAGACAACTACTTATTATTTGAATGGATAAAATCTGTTTACATTTTGTTTAATCTTTTATTTTCTGAACACTATTTAACAGAGGTGCAGCAGAGGCGATCAATCAGCCTCGTGCTTCCTTCTGTCCACCACTGAAACATGACCTCTCAGACAGACCTGGACTTGGCTGAGTCTTGACACCAGGATGGATTCAGTCCAAGTCAAAATCTCTACAACAATGTGATCATTTAGTGACAACAAAAAGCCTTTTCAAGACTACGCTGGAGGCCAGATTCTTCTATTATCCATGTTCCCGTCAGTGTAAATGTGTTTTTTGCTGCGTCAACACTGACTTAAACCAAAACTCTTCACATGCCGTTTTCACAACGTGACCGATTTCAACAATCTCAATTCTCACTGAGTGAAATAAAACCTTCCTGCAACTGCACTGACCTCTGAATCAAAACCAGAACCTCTTTTAAAAGAGGACACCGTGACAATAAAGGCCTGTTGATGACACATTAAGGGAGAGAAAGGAACAGAGGGAGCTGATAATGGTCTTTTATTACTGACACATCAGAAGTTCTTTTTGTTTCAGTGCAGCAGAGAGCGAGCTGCTGCTGCTGTGGTTGAACCAGTAATTACCAGCCCGGTGAGGTGAATGTGAAGCTGGTCGACCGTTAGAGATGTTCTGAGGATAAGTTTCTGACTGACTGCAACCAGAGACGCGCTTTCAGACTCACACAGTAAAGAATTCAAACAAAGCGGTTTTGCAACAAGCTCATGCTTCAACTACAAGACGTTAAGCACAAGAGCTAATTCCAGATCTAGTTCAAGAAAGATCAATTTCAAAATAAAAGTATGCAGACAAAGCGAGAGCACTTTGGTCAATTAATTGGCTGCGCTTTGCAAACAGGTCCACATTTGGATGGTACTTAATCAAACAGCTAATCAACCAGGCCCGCCTGATGGATGAGGAGTGAAGTATTCCACTTCAGCTGAAATGTACTTGATGAGATTTGAAATACAAAAATACACACACACAAAAAAATCCCAATCTGATAATGACTTAGGTTTCATTTCAGACGTGGGTGAGACGTTATGAATCACTAAAGGAAACCAAACTATGTGAAAGCATGTGAAAGGTATTTCTGTATTTACATCAGCGCGGTAAATGTACACATACTGATGAAACGGTTGTAGGACTGAGTCCAGTCTAAATGCACTGCGTGTTGTTGTAATCATATAATGTTTTATTGTTAAGATAATTAACAGCATTGGTCTTTATTGTCTTAAGGGTCAGTGAAGCATTTTAAATTACAGCTTATATCAAAAAAACAGTGGATTCAATTCTGCTTTATATCCCAAGAGATGAAAATGAGATTTTATCAGGGTTGTTTTTGCCCTGAGTTGGGTCTGTAGGTATTTCTCTCAGGTGTCGATACTCCAACAGGCTTTACTTGCTCATATACAGCCTAAGAGGGAAACTCCATCTGTTTCATAAAGCTGATCTCACTCCATCATTTGGTCACTCAATATGTTTAAATCCAGTGCTAAGCTTTCCATTTCCACTGCTCCAGCCAGATCTGTATTTATGAATTGAGTAATCAAATTGCCCTTTGATTTAAAAAAAATAAAAAACTAACAATAACATTTTAAAAATCAGCCGTTAACTGTAATCAAATCACAGTTTTTGTCTTTTTTTATTTTACTAAAAAGCAAAAACGTCAGACATTTACTGGTTCCAGGTTTTCAGCCGTGAGGCTCTGGTGCTCCTGTGTGTGGTATGTGAGAGCAAACAGAATATTGTTGGGCTTTGAGCAGCTGGTTGACAAAACAAGGCATCTGAAGACATAATTTTAGGTTGTAGGAAATTAAAACAGGCATTTTGCACATATTTCTGACACTTCTATACAAAATAAAGCATCTTTTCCGACCTGGAGGTCTGTGACGTGGCCGAGCTCATGGTTGTAACACAACCCTGGACTTGTTCAGATCTCTCTTTGGCCGGCTGACCGGGACACAGAAACAGCACAAGGTTGTTCTTTGGCTCTACGAGTTGTTGAGGTGTTGCTAAGTGAATTTGTGGGATGTTTATTTTTAGGTGGAAATGTGATGATTTCCACTTGAACAATCAGAAATTATTCAGATAAACAGTAAAAAAAAAAAAAAGAACATGTACAAATAATTTTAATAATAAAGAATTTTAAAGCCAAAGGAGATATTCTGTGAAATGATTTACTTGCAGTTACAACAAAAATTATTTGCACAATTACACATTACAGGACAGAGAACTTATCTGTAATGTACATCTGTGTGTTTAGAGTGCGTCAACACCCGCGTTCAGAAGAAATTCCAGATCATTTCCAGCCTGCGATGAACTCCCCTAAACTTGCTTGTAATGTGCTGAAAGCATTTCAAGGAATTCCCTTTTAATCAGTCCCTCTGAGAGTTCACAAGAAATCGACTTTAACGTGGAAGGCCTTGGCCAAACTGTCCCTATCAGTACCACTGCTGGCTTCCTGTCCACGCATGAGTCAGCCCTGCTCATGACAGCTTACAAAACAGCTGATGATTCATAGGTAGAACATTGTTTAAGGAGAAAATCGACTTGACTTCCTGTAACATTAGGACTGAACCACAATAGTGACATTTTTGTTTATTTCTGAAAGCAGAAGCAGCATGAAGAGTTTAAAGTGCAGGTTCATCATTGTCTGTCTGAGAACAACACTGAAATAGTTATTTGTCATTGAACTGATTCCTGTTATTAAATTAACTAACGAAGCACTTTTGAAGTAAGAGAATGGGGCACAAACCTGCAGCTACCCTTCCAGTGCAAAAGCACACTCACAGATTTGTCCACTGCTGATATGAAGCTAGGAGTCTGAGATACAGCAGTACGAGATAATACCTTTTTGATCACACTTTTTGTGTTTGATTGTCATTCACATTCTGCTATGATGTCTATTTTACACAGATACTGTATATAAATGATGGCTGTAACCTCTCGGTCTGACTAGTGACGTTAATAGATAGATAGACAGATACTTTATTCATTCTCTTGGGGAAATTCAAGGTTTCCAGTAGCGAGCACATGTCAGACACAACAGATAGTACAAAAGAGCATGCATTCTGAAGTGCATTATTTCTGTCAGCCAGCAGAGGGTTAGGTTTTTCAAATCTGTCTCGATAACTTCCCCTGCCGTGCCCGACGACAAAGCAGTTTGGGGTAGGAAGCAAAGGCAAGGCACTGGCCGTCGCACGTTTTTATTGCTCTCCGTTCACCTTGTTGTAGGTTAGTGTCATCTTGTAAACCACTTGGGTGTTAGATTTCTGATGTGGTTTTTTTTTGGTTAGGGTTAGGTTTTGGAATTGGTAAAGAGAAAACTTGTAAGGCAAGAGGCCATTGTTCCCCTGGTTGCATTCCCTGGTCTCGGCTGGAGTACAAAAGTACAAGAGAGGATGTCCAGGCGAGAGGCCGTCGCCATCTTGGGAACACTCTCTGGTCCAAGGGTTAAGGGTTTGGGTGTAGAGTTGGGTTTTATGGAAGTCTGTCTCAAAAAACTGGGCTTTCACCTTCAGAGTTGGTCTGGTTTTGGTCTTTGTTTTCCACAGTAGTTTGATTAATCAGTTGTTATTATGTTGTCCTGGCTGGTGTCATATTGTTCTGCCCGAATGGGTTTTAGTTTCTGGTTTTTTCAGTTGGTCTTGGTCCCCGTTAGGGTTAGAAAGGGCCACAGAAGTCTGATCATATAGAAGTCTATAAGAAAATGAACCTACTTCTCTCTTCGTTTGTTTCCTCAGCAGACATTTTTCAGGTGAGTTTGTGGTCTCAGTTACTAGTTTCAAATCGTCTTCAATACAACATGATGCTTACTGTGTAAATTATGGTTTAATTTACAGTAGAATAGAGGATAAAGCAGAGCATATATAAGGTCAGGGCTGCCCTGTGATTGACAGGTTAGCTCTCGGTTAAAGCCACTGTTCGCTCATTACACCTGCGTTCAAAAGACCAAGATGGCCAAATGCCAAACTGATGTCAAACTGTTCACACGTCCACAGATGGCTTCGGTTGGTCACTGGGTTGTTGCCATTGTCGGCCTGCATATTTCAGATTGGATAAAGGTTTGAACATGTACCACTGTGTCTGAGAAGTTGACATTTTGTCAGTTTTATTTAGCAGAAGCTGGCCAATCAGAACAGAGTGGATTCATCTGGAGTGGTTGTTACAGAGACAGGAGCTAAACTGGCCTGTCAGACAGAGCTCCAGCTGAAGGGCTGCATAAAGAGCCAGTGTCTAGTGCAGACACCCCAGTAGAGCCCCAGAATAAAAAGACAGACCCAACAGAAATGCAGATTGTGGATTTTGTAGCAATCAGTTGCACTGCAAACACATTCTGAAAGGGATCCTTAATTAGTCAAGATGAGCAAAAGAATGGTCACAGCAACCTGCGTCAGTGTTTCTATGAACTCCTGAATATCAGTTTACAGCACACGTGGAATAATTGTGAACCTGTGCTTTAAGGGAAAAGGGAAAACAGAACAAGATGGAGGAAGACAGCTAACTAACAGGTCCAGCTGACAGCACATGCGACACAATAGCGAGTGTGATGGATGATCAAGCGTCGCCTGGAAGCAGAGCGAGGGCGGATCAGATGGGGAGGCAGTGAGTCAGATAAAGTTACCTGTCCTACTCTGACGACAAGAACCGGTTCACATGCCTCCACATCCGCACAGCTTCAACAAATCAGACGTCAAGAAATCGTAAATTGAGATGAAAGTTGAACAAGAAAGGAGATTGCTTTATACATGCACCTTGCGTCTTCATGAAACAACCAAGAGGCAGGTCAGAACAAATAGTCAAAGGAGCTCCCACACAGGTTCATCAACGCATCAAAGATCCATTGAACTAATGCTCAGACAGTTCACTCAGCTCTATGACTCTCTCACAGCTGCACATATACTGTATTATGTACTGTAGCTGTGGTTTCAAAAGCTGAAGATGTTTCGTGTTAAAAGATGAAGCTCCTGTAATGACAGTCACAGCTCTTGTTAGCAGATCCCTCTGGTAGGATTTAGAATTCACCGATTGCTCAAAACATGAATAAACAAGTTGACAACACCTGCCGCGAGGTATTATTCTGTTCTGATAGTCCAACAGTGTTACAGGCTGGTCTTCAGGACAGAATGGGTCACATTTATGCGCACAGTTTGGTTTCATACATCTAAATGAGTTGATATATTTACTGCTGAAAAAAGAATGGCAGTCTTTAATACTGTATATATACTACAATAAATAGATTTAATTAGTACGTCTCAAATGTTCCATCATTTGCAAGGTGAGATTGGTTCTTTTTCCTGTATTTATTTATACAAAAACCCACATAAGAGGAAAAAGTTTATTACAGCTAGACGCTGACTTCTATGAGACACTGAAGAAGTAATTCAATCAGTAGTCAGTAAACGTCCCTCTCCGGTCAATGAGTTGAAGTTTTTAACAATAAAACAATCCCTTCCTGTCTAACAATAACTTAGACGTAACTCTGTGCTGTTGTTTCCTCCATCAAGTGCAGATCTCAGTCCCTGCCTCTCTGCAGCTCAAGCACAGCAGCTCATCTGCAACCTTTGCTCTACAGCTACTCCCGCTACACAACAGCAAGCAGTAATACTCAAGTAATTCATGTAGGAAGTAGAGACTGATTCTAAAGAAAAATGATGACACAAAGAGCTCCACCGTGCAAGCTAGCTCTGGTTTATTACACGTGAAAACCTGGAGGTCTGAATCGGTGTTTCTGAGACCATCGTCCGTAAGCTGTCATTTCTAGATGGAGATACTCAGCCATGTTAAGACTGCTGTGACTTATTTCACTAATGATGCATCTTGTTGCATATTTAAATTAAAAAAACAGCATATGGACATATTAATGAGATCAAAACTTTCATTTTCCCTGGAGAGCGTCTTTAATATTAGGGGACTAGTGAACCTTTCATCTAAATAAACTGTAACTCAAGTCATTACACAATACATAATTAACATAAAAACAGACTAAGAATTGCCGGTTCATGTCCCGGTGAGGACACAGGGATCTTTCTGTGTGGAGTCTCCATGTTCTCCCCGTGCAGCGTGGGTTCTCTCCGGGTTCTCCGGCTTCCTCCCACAAATACATGTTGAGGTTAATTGGTGATTCTAAATTGTCTGTAGGTGTGAATGTGAGTGTGCTTGGTTGTCTGTCTCTAAGTGTAGCCCTGTG
>NW_007578375.1:281643-302007 GCF_000690725.1 Stegastes partitus
GCTTCTATAGGGACTGACTTGCTTTTGGTACCTCAAGTGGACATTCAAGGAACTGCAGTTATTGGCAGCTCCGTGCTGGCTTAATACTCATCGTATGGTCCTAAAACATAATCATATATCAATACAAGTGGATCTTTAAAACTAGTTGCATACGTTGCACCTTTCTTGCATTTTCAAAGGATTCTCAAATGAACATTTCTTCCTGAAAAAGCAGGCAGCTCACATGAAGAGCTGTCCCTGTCCTGCTCATCATCCTGTTAGGCAGCATGTCAACAGTATCTGTGGACAGAGGGGTCGAGGACGGAGCAACACTCATGAAGTCCGGACAGCCGATCCAACATGTGCAGAAGAGGAAAGTCTTCGTCTGTCCAAACACGCCTCCGTGTCGGCTTCTCTCTCTCTTAGCTTAAGGCGCGTTTACATTTCGCACAGGGAAAACTGACACAGAGACAATAAAACCCAGTTTATTAGGAAATGGCTCCTGTGTGCTTCACCGGCGCCTGACCCCCCCATACGGTTGCCATGGAAACATGCCATAAGAGGCAGTACTTGTGCTTCTCTGAGCAAACTGAGTCACCAAGAAAACCTGTGGATGGAGGCCAATCAGAGGACTGAGATCAAGAGACGGAGACTAGCACATGGCAGCGCTGCTTTCCTTCTGACTTATTACTTCTACGTATGCGTGGACGTGGCATTTTCACTTTCTTCTCTCCGTCATTAGTCACAGTTTTTGTCTAGTTTTTGTCGTCCCGACTGAGTGTCACCATGACTCGGGTTAAACGGTCCTGGCAGCAGGCTCTGGGGCTCACAGGTCACTGTCACCTCCAAGTCTTTGCAATGAGGAAGTGATACAAAAATAAATAGCGCTCTGTCACACGTTGCCTGGGACACATGAAATGTGACACCCGGAAGGCCAGTGTTTAGCCATTAACCATTTGTATATTGACTTTTAGCCAAAACCCCATTAATCACCACCACAGTCAGATTAAATCAGTCATCCAACATGGAGTCATTCAGCCTTTATACACCGCAAAAGGAAAATAAAATAAAATAGTGTGACTGGAAATAACAATTTTTCAGTTGTTCTGTTTTTATTTATTTTATTTTTTTTGTGAAATCTGTAAAATTACTGACATGATCTGTAACTAAATAACCACCAGTTGTTTCATTTATTATAATAATACATAAAAAAATTCAGTAATTTCCCAGACTGGGATAAATAAAGTATTTTTCTATTCTTTTCTATTTTTTCTATTCTAATACTGCAAAATTATATTTATTTGGCTTTTTTAGCAGAAACTTTACTGTTATTTTAACACAGTATACACAGTCCTAAATTACATACAGATAATGTAGAATCCATAAATAAAGATGGAGCTCTTTAAATAAAGGTTCAGCTCTGGTGTCGCTCTCCCATGAGTCAGGTCATAACAGAGACGTTTTTATTTTGTCAGTCCTTCCGTTTTGTGAATAATTGGTTGATATTGTAAATTTTCATCAGAATAAATTAAACTTTTTTTTTGAAGTTTGCTTCACAATAAGACTGTTATTTCACAATATCCTCATACTTAACTGATGGTGTCTGATAGTGACAAAATCTGTGCTTCCCTGCAAACATACAGTAAGTATGTTTTAAATGTATAGTTAATGCACTTCATTTGTACTCCGGTATTCAGATGTTACAGTTGTTCTTTGGCAGCTGTTCTACAGTGTAAAGAACCCTGAGCCAGACTCTGAGGTGCCATGCTGATGTTAAACCTGAATTTATAAAAACATTGCTTAATATTGTAGCCAATAACTTTAGAAAGATTGGTGCAGTTACATTAACGCCTTTCAAAACAATAAACGGACCCTTATCCCAAAAAAAAGAATAATAAAATGATAGTAATAAGCCATTAACACCATTCCAGACAGGTGGAAGTGTGGCGATATGGACGTGTTCAGTGTGTTTTGATTTTTCCTGCGATTGTTGATTTTTTGTGTGCGGCTGGTTGTCTCTGAGTTTCCGGCTGGGTTAGGGTTCGGCTGATCTGGAGTAGGACGCTGCTGCGCATCATCTAATCAGCGCGCTGGATAAAGCCACCGTTCACCTGTGCTCCAGCGCCAGACGACTGCCGACCCCACGCGTTGTACATTCAGTTGTCCTAACTAAGTTTTCTCTTTGTGATTATTCTCGCGCTCACGAGTAACCTGAGTTTCTCCCTGTTCCTCCAGCGTCTCCTCCGTTCGTCCGGCCATTCAGGTTTCCCACACCAGCCGACAGCACGGACCTCACCAGCACGACACACCACCCTCAGGTTGTCCTGCTACGCTCTGGATGTTAATGCTAATGCTACACTGTACAAAAAAGTTCCCCAAAAAAATTAACAATCTGAACATAAATTTCATTTTCCATAAATACAATACAGTGTCTAGCTTTAATTTCACTTGATGTGCCTTTTTGGCTTTTCAATGTTCAATGAAGCATTTTTACATGTGTGAAAAATATAAAATAAATAATAATAACAATAATAAAGGCTTTATTCTGCAGAAAAGTGCCATCACTGGGTGGGTTTTCTTACATAACTTTATGTAAAAAATCCTGTATAAAATGTCAGAATACAATTATTAAACTAGTTTGGTTTCAAATGACAAGAATCTACTGCAGGTTTTACATGAAACATTACCTACAAGGCTTGGGAATGTGACTATTTTTTTAATGTTAAAGAACTTTGTCCACCTGGAAAATGTAAAATCACCATATTTGATTATAATTAAAATAATAAATTGTTCATTTCATATCTTATCTAACATGAGTTTTTAACCCGACACAAAAATCTTCATAATCTATTTGTACGCATTTGAAAAATGCTGAAGCCATTCTCATAAAACTACAGAGTGTGTGAGCAAATGCGACTGTGAGGATGTGAAAGACAGTCAGGATTTATGGAGGCCAGTCCGGCGGCTTAAGCAGGAGCAGCCGACACGACAGAAGCAGTGTGAATAACAACTTTCACTGCCCACTGTCCAATACTGTCCACCCAGCTCCTTCACCAGGGCCCTGAGGCTCCACACAAGGGTTTACTGCAGGTGTTTCTCACACACACACACACACACACACACACACACACACACACACAAGCATCAGCCAGTTATGCAAATACAGTCTCAGCCTCTCCTGAGTCAACAGCACCAGCTAAACTCTAATATGTCATCTTCTTCCTGCATTTTTTTTTTTACTCAAGCCCGAGCGAGCGCTAAACATTCAGTTACACATCTAAACACGGGTCCAACATCTGTCTGAATCACATATTCCACTAAAATGAAAACGCCCCCCCTGAGACCGGTGTTTATGTGTTGATGTATTGCTTGCATTTGTCTCTCATAAATATGAAATGAGCTCAATTAGGGCAGGCGCTCTGCGTGGGATCGCTCCTTGACATGGCTCTAATTGAAACGAACAGCAGCTTGGCCTCCCCTGCTGAGGCCTGCCTAATGCCATTAGAGGTGATCTGAGGGCACGGCTGTGTGTGTGTGTGTGTGTGTGTGTGTGTGTGTGCTGTTCATCTGACACCTCCACACACATTCACCTCACTATTTAATCATACACTAATCCTCATTCACACCACCAACAACAGCAAGGACATGTACTGAATGAAGCAGCGCACACAGAACAATCGCACACACTCGATCTGTGTGGAAGAAGCTGTAGGAGTGTTAAATAGGAATAAAGAGTCAGCCGTCAGCACCTTGGACCGACAGCCGTTACCCATCATCCATCACTCGTCTCACTGGACCTACACAAGCAGCAAGAACCGGAGGAGCACATTTCATTCTGCTTGCACATTGTTCCCATCTAGTGGAAATCAGACACACTGCAGCGAGGTGAAGCGAGAACACACACCCACCCACACACACACACACACACACACACACACACACACACACACACACAGACACACACAGAGCAGGCTGTGTGTGCCGGCTGCAATCAGTGTTAACACTATCAATAATGCACTTGCATGAGCCCAGAGGCGAGTAAGACCTGGAAGCTGCGTGTTCGTGTTTGATTTCCCAAGGCCAGGGGCAACTGCAGGACACACACACACACACACACACACACACACACACACACACACATGCGCCAAGAGCTGCTGTTATGTAACCAGGAGCCACGTGTTGCCGTGGGAACGGGGAGGCGGCGTGGTGGTGGAGGGGGAGAGCAGAGACACTGACTAGACAGACTCAGAGAGAGAAGGGCTGAGCGCAGCGTCGGATCGATACGATGACACGGTGAGATTTTGGTAACACAGCGGTTCGCCCACTCCCACAGCAAAAAAACACACTTTTATGTGCGACCTGCTACAGGAACCACTGCAGGGGCAACAACAAGCCTGAAAATCACCTTCTCAAGCACAGAAACAAACGCAGCGCAGACGAACGCTGGAATGGCTGATAGTTCTACATCTGATGGGGTCATAAAGCTGCACCAGGCCACGCTTTAACACTCACAATTCATTCAGTTCCTGCATGAGTGATGAGTGGAGCGTCTTTAAGCTCAGGGCCAACAGCTTTAAGGTTCTGGGTTCCTCTGGACGCTCTCATCTGGGCCTGCTGGACGTCACACGTGATCGACACTCAGCAGGGGTTTGAGGGGTAAATAGACATCTACTCGTTAGCTACTTAGCTCTGGGTGAGAACACCTCATAAGCTAGTCCTGCTGCTCTCACATCACCTGGATGACAACATTCTGACAGGTTACCTGACAGTTTCTGATGCCAAAACGTACTGCCGACTCAGCTTTAATGCAGGTTTTAACAACTGCAAATTGTGTATCCCATCAGCTCAACATTTTATAGCTTCAAACTGGACTCGTCCATTCTTTCTGAATATTGTTTGTACATGTAGACTGTAGGGCCCGACTGATGTGGATTTTTTTTGAGGCCGATTCCGATATTGGTCAGAAAAAAATTCTGATAACTGATTAATCGGCCAATTAATTTAAAAATATATATAATGAATAAAACAGCTTCTTTTTTGGTCCCTTAATGCTACAACAACAACAAAGACATGAATCACAGACAGAACATTTATCTGTTCTACACTTTGTCCTTTAGTGTTTAACTTTACAACACAGAGAAATTTTCTAGAACAAAAACATGCAGCAGAGCATTAAACATAATATGCATCAGTAAAAAACAATAAGTTTTCAAAACAAATATGTCTGTAATGTGGGTATTTTATTTTAAATCTGCATCGTTCTTCCTATGGAGCATGAACACAGCTAGCAGCTGTACTGATGACTTCATCTGTAGGTTCAGGCTGTAGGTGTAAAACAGTAACATGATGAGAGAAGCTGCTGCAGAACATTATTGATGCAGCCCTCTGATGTTCTGGACTCTCAAACACTGAGCTGTCCTTAAAGCTGATTGGACTAAGTTAGTAAAAATATAAGTTAATAAATATGTGAGTTGAAAAGTTGTTTCCTGTAGCTCTATGAAAACCCGTCAGAGTGAGACTCGGTGCCTGTTCTGGGTTCAGACTTTGCGGCAGAGTGAACTGAATGTTCGTAAACCATCCGAACTCTTCTCATCTCTGTGAGCAAAGTTTGACTTGTTTACAACAAGCAGAAGCACAACCAGAGCTTGTCGTGGTGTAGCTGATGTGTTTTTAAACGCCTTTGCCTTGGAGAATATTTGTCTTTTTACTAAATCAAGTTGTACAAAATGAGTGAACTAAAGCGACTGTGACGCTCGACAGCATTTACTGTTTGATAAGAAATTAAGAATATATCGGTGATTAATCGGCAAAACTCGGGCTGATGATGAGTATTTTGAAAAGGGCTATAATTGGCCAGCTGATAAACCGGTCTGGTCCCAGTAGATTGTCATTTCCATGGATCAGTTTCTTTCTATTTATCAGGTAATTCTGAGGTCCAACAGACATTAGGTTTGTGAAGTGGATACGAACATAATTTAATACGAATGTGAGACTGATATATATTTTTTTAAATTTCTATTTTATTATTTGTTTGGTTATGTGTTAATGAAGCAAACTGACAACATACTCTAAATGTAAATGACTGTATCTCATGCTGTTAAAATGTCAATAAAAACATTATGGAAAAAAAAAAAAAAAGAATCCAATAAACTGGTATTTATTAGGAGACTAGCTGACATTTTAGTAAATAAGCTGATGTGCTCCAGCCAGCAGCCATATTTGAAGAGTCAATGTTCTACCTCAGCAAAAACAGGTTTTTATTATATAAGCAAAAAGCAGCATCATGTGCAGTAGTAAGTGTGTTTATGTGAGCACAGCATCATTCAGTGAGTGTGTGGACTCACATCGCTCCCAACAAACTTGTTTCTGTCTTTGTTTCTTTGGCACAATGCTTTGAGTTGGTGTGTGTGTTACACAAGCAAACATAGTTTGTGGAGTCAAACTGGAAGTGTTTTGTTATTCAAGAATGTGCACAGATGACTGCATTCTCTGAATCAGAGGTAACATTTCAGTTTTGGACAAAGTCGTAGCGAGCATGAGGCTGGAAAAGAACTGGCCTGGCCTGTAAAGGCAGTCTCTTTTCTATTGTTCCGCATCTCAGAAAGGGCAGCAGAAGTTTTTCTGGGAAAGTCGTGCTCTGCTGTTACATCAGGGAGAGGCAGAGGAAAAAGGCTATAAACGGCAAGTGTTCCAGGTCCATTTTCAACAATCTAGGCCAGTCATTCTGACGTAAAAGCCGGAGAGGAAGAAGGGAGCTGTTGCAGCGTTCATCAACGTGAACAAGTGGAAGTGGTTGACAAGGATGAACTGGTGTGTATGTTTGTGTGTAAAAACATTACGGTGTCAGCAGCATCACTCGGCCCACATCAAGAGGCTTTCTGAGAAACCAAAACTTTCTGTGTGCAGTTTTTTTTTTGGTGAATTTGCAGGAACCTGAGATCTGATGTTATCCCCACGTAACCCTAGCACTTCCTCCTGCAGAGGGAACTGGTATGGCTGGTCTATTTGGTTCCAGTCACTGGGGAAACTGGTGTCTCCTCCTCCCTGTGCTGGACAAAGACAGATGACAGACTGGAGAAACTCTTCCCAGAAACGGATGTACAAACAGACAGAAATAAATCCACGAGCAAACACAGCCGTGTCAGCAGCAGGGATCGATTGGTTCTTCTCTGACCTCGCAACTGTTCCTCTAACCCTTCGCACCTCCTTACGTTTTTTTTTGTTTTTTTCATCTCTCTCGCTCCCTTCAGGCCCGGAGTCGCCATCCCTTCTGTTGCCTTGGGGATGTATTTCACTTTAGTGGGCTTGCAGGGTGATGGCTGTGAGAGAGTGTCAGGAGAGGAGGAGGAGGAGGAGGAGGAGGAGGTGAAGCATGCCAGGCAGCAAACAGACCAAAGAGTTTAGTCACCGCTGGCTGCCATGACTCTGAGGACCAGGTCAAGCTTCCCGTGGCCCCCGTGACCTCAGTCAAAAGCTGGACGCTGGCCCTCGACTCCAAGAAATTCCCCGGCCCTGCTGACCTTCAGAGCTGGTTGAAGCGGTTAAGGAGAAGGTCATTGCGGTCTCCGGACCGATGGAAATGAGCACTTCCCCTTTACAGCAGTGTGGTTTTGGGTGTCATGCACAGACGTCAAGCAGCATGGGATACATGACGCATGCTAAGTGCTCCCTCGCCCGCTCTGTCTCTTCCCATCTGTGGCTGAACAAGACACTGGAGAATGGCTAACATAGCAGCCATGGCTCATGTGACACTCTCCTGTGCCTTTGGCCTACTTAGTGGAGCTGTGGCAGCCTCCACCTCCCCGAAAACTACCTCCTGTTCATCTAACTCCTCACTTATTCAGCTGTCACAGATCCAGGTGGAGCCTCGCTATCTGACAAAACATCTCTCAACTAAGTGCACAGCTCCACATCCAAATGTCACCTTAACAACGTCTTGCTGAGCGATCCAAGCGTTCCCGAAGCTCGCACAACTATAGACACAAGGATATGGTCAGAAGTGTTCTTCATTCCAGAACATCATCATCAGCAAAACCTCAACAGCAGGAAACAACACCCATTGCTTTGGTGAGGTGCCGTCAGTTTACTTCCTGCTCGAGTTCTGTGATGTAACCAACGGAAATATTTATCTGTGTCACGCTAAAGCACAGTCTGTTGTATCTGCCAGGTGTTGACGTGGTCGCGTTAGCTTACATTAGACCAGGTCAAGTTCTGTTTTAAAAGGTTCACGGTTTAGAGTTACTTTTGTTTAAGACATAGGATTTATAAATGTGGTGAATAAAATGTAAATAAAACCTTACTTGCTGTAATGCTGGTATTTTATTACATTTACAGTGTATAAATATTTATCAGTGAGGAAAAGGGGTTTGAAAGTGTGCTAACGTTAGCTAAAGCAAACTAATGGTTACGCCATGCCAAAGAGCTGTTTGATTTCTTATTCATTTATCTTTATATTTCACATTCATTCAGTCGTTATTGTTCTTTCAAAACAACAAGTTTAAATTCTGCTAAAGACAGAAAGTTTGCAAATTTGAGAAAGAAAATGCTAAATAAAGTCTGTCAAATGTTTAGACCTGATGAAATGCTGCTAAATGTAAAAGATACACGTAATAAGATATATATATATATATATATATTAGTAAATATAATAAGAAATGTATAATTATTAATATAAACACATTTAATATATACATGTAGTATAAGTGTCTATGTGGTGGGGAAAAGGGTATTAAAGTCTGCTAACATTAGCTAACATTAGCTAAAGCAAACTAATAGTGATTTCATGCCAAGAACTTGGAACAGCAAAACTGGTTTTACAGAACTGAAAAAAGGATGTTTTGTTTTCATTTAGTTGTGTTATTTTCTCAAAAGCTGCATAGTTTGAGTTTGTAATTCTGCTAAAGACAAACAGTTTCTACAGGTAGAAAAATAAATGAATAAACTGTCAGGCTGAATTTTGGGAAAACCAACACTAAAAATAGTTTGATTTGATATAATGTGATTAAGCTGTAATTCTGTTAAAGACAAACAGTTCCCACAGATTTAAAACAACAATAACAAAAAAAAACAGGCTGAATTTTGGGAATACCAACAATCAAACGATGTGGACCTGATGTGATCGTGTGTCTGAAGCCTGAGGGCAGATGTGGAACCAGTGGAGAACCGGCACCACCATCGCTTCATCTCATCATTCCCACAACAGCACTGGATGAAAACTGCAATTCTTCTGCATTTTCTGTTGCATATTTTGCTCAAACTTTGGTCAACTTTTGTGTAATGTTTAGCTACAAACCTCGTAAACACAACTGCGACTGTATGCTGTAAACAGCTTTAATCGTGCCTCCCCACCAACCCTCTGTTCTGCTCATTTGATTGCTGGTGGCAGGGCTCTCCCGGTCACGCTCTGCAATGCCTCGTTCTGGACGTGAATCAAAGCAAACAAGTGGAGTGTGTGTTTTATGTTTGTGCGTATGAGGTGGGGAGGTAGAGGGAGCTGAGCTGAGCGGAAAACACACAACTATCAAGAGCTTGTGGTCTGCGCCGGCAAAAACCACATCTACGACCCAGACCATCATTTTATCGCTCTCCCTCTTAACATTTCTGTGTTTATATCTCGCCCCCGCGACGCATTTCCTTTCCCCGTCTTATGGTTTAATTGCCGTGACCAGCAGACATATGGGCAGTGGGCTGCTGCCAGCAAATGTTACATCTTTGTTAAAGCCAGGCCTGATGTTCCCACAGTGCAGCAGCTTCCACAAATGAGAGGTAGTCGGAGAAAATCACCAACATGCAAAGTTAGCAGAAGACAGATTCTGTAACTTATTTTTTAATCAAAGCTCCTTTTATTTGTCTTTGGTCTTCTTTCTAATAAAGACGTGGGCAGTTTTCTCCTCCATTACCCATGCCCTGCTGAGGTTTCATTTCACGTCCTCCCCAGGCCGGTTGTATGCCAAGCAGCTTGGTGGCAGGCCAGACGCTCCCTGCCAACTCCACCTCCATCCTGCAGGCTGCTTAACAATGCAATCTGCCCCTCACCTCTGACCGGTTCAGCTCCATTCACAGTTTTATCACAAGGCTTCAAAGAAGGCACGCAATGCAGTTAAAACATTCTGAAGTCTATATACCACAGCAGTGAATGAAACGCTAAAATGACGGGATATTTCACCCACTGGTTAGAGCTTTGGTCGTGAAAACATACCTCAATGGAAACTGTCCACATTGTCATGAAATGTAATATCCACAATCCACAGATGATGCTTCTTCAACTTTGACCAACTCTACCAAAATCAAAACATCCACATTCCATCATTCCCTCACACTTGTTTTGGGCATTCATGACCATAGATATATATAATAAAGGCGAGATGTCTCATCTGCGCTGTCGGCCAATGGAATCGTACGGCCACACTGGCGGCCATCTTGGTACGGTCCGCTCGCTCACCCATAGCATTGTGTTGTAGTGGTGCATGTACTTTTTAAATAACCATAACTTGCTCAATTTTCTACCATTTTTCAAACGGTTTGGTTTGTTCTAAACCTCAGAGGTAACACTGCACTTATGGATAATTATGTTACACTCTCACGGCCAGCAACAGTTAGCATTATGATTATTTTATTTGTATTTTTGTAATTTGAATTGTAGCCACATTAATAATGTTCGTAAGACACCAAACTGTTTGTAAATCCGTCAAGATTTCCGTGAGATCAGAGTATCTACGTTTGTGCAGATCACTCACCTTCCTTCACAGGTTCCCCAGAGAGCTGCCCCGTATCAAGATGGCCGAAGGGTGATCCCGTTTGAAACGCCGCCTTAAGACATCTAGACTTTATTATACATATCTATGTTCATGAACCCTTGAGGATCAACAGTTCTGATTCCATAATGGTACAATCAGAACAGAATTTCCGCTTGTGTAAGTATGAATCAACATTCTGAATTAGTGTGTTGCCACAAACAAAATTCAGCGCCTCACAATGCAAGATAGCTCATAACTGTACAGACTGACTGGTGTAAAAATGTACAACAAGCACATTCATGCTCCCCGGGGGATGGCCCTGTTCCATTTTCGGCACTAAATGAGCTCTCCTCTAATGAAATCATGCAAATCCTGAGGCAGATTTTGGGGAAAATTACTGACGTTACTCTTCTTCTGAAGATGATGCAGACCTTCCATTTTCAACATTTTATGAGTTATTGCACGACAACGGGCCAAAATATCAACTTTGGACATCAGACGTTTCCTAATCAGCCATAACTGGCTGACTCCCATGGAATTTGTTGACCACATTCGGCCCCCCGGGGGATGAACTCTTTCCATGTGGACAGTAAATAAGTCTCTATTGTCATCCTCAGGCCACAGTGTTAACATCTGTCAACAAGAAAGACTCATGAAATATACTGAGCACATGCAGGATAAACAGGGAGTAAATCATCTCCACTTTAACCACTAAATGAGCTCTTTTCTGTTACAACTCTCAAAATCAGGCATAGAAGACGATCTGCCAAGAATCAGTCTGGTCTCCAGCAATGTCCCGCCCACAGCACCATCTGATTGGTTACGCACCACGACTACGAGCCCAGCAACGTTGAACAGTAAATGCTGGACAGTTCTCTTTTAAATGTAGAACATAATCTGTTTGTAAAGTTTGTGTTCTTCTAATTTTGACACCAAGATTTTCACTTTTACTGCAAAAGCATCCATCCGTCCATCATCTACACACCTCTTAATCCTCACTAGGGTCATGGGGGGCTGGAGTCTATCCCAGCTGACTCAGGGTGAAGGCAGGTTCACCTGGACAGGTAACCAGTCTATCACAGGGCTACACTTAGAGACAGACAACCAAGCACACTCACATTCACACCTACAGACAATTTACAATCACCAATTAACCTCAACATGTTTCTGGACTGTGGGAGGAAGCTGGAGAACCCGGAGAGAACCCACACTGCACGGGGAGAACATGGAGACTCCACGCAGAAAGATCCCGGGTGTCCTCACCGGGACGCGAACCGGCGACCTTCTAGCTGTCTACAAAAGCATATCACTACCAAATACCGGTTATTGGTCTGTTTGATTACTAATGATCAGTGCCGTTATTGGCCCTGAAAAAAACACATCAGTCAATCCCTGGAATCTACCAAAGAAATTCATGCTTTTCAGCCATGAACTTTTCCATTTGGACACTAAATGAGCTGGAAACATGTCAACAACTGACAGAATATCTCTCCTAATGCAACAGGTCAATTGCCATGAAATTTAACAGTGCACATTCATGGTCTCAAGAGGATGAACCCTATTTAAATTGTATGACCTGATAGCCTTTGGTTAACATCAGAGGTTCTGTGAGTAGCCAAACACTAATTAAATGATTTGTTTGTCTCTTGTAGCACAGTGGGAACACTGACAGTGCTTTCCAGCAGGACATTCAGAGGCCATAGCAGGATCCAGTTTAAATAATATTCATGTCAGCCACAGAAGGTGAGTCCACTCTGAAGCTAATCACTGAGTAAACTGATTTTCGGCAGCTCTTTTCTTCACCAGTTCTCCCAGATAATACATTCTGTCAGACGGCTCATTGCGCCTTTCATGAACGGCTCTGGGAACCCATCTTCCCATGTCCATTTTCCATCCCTTAGGAAGCCCACAGTTTGCTGAGGAAATATTTGAGGAGTGTCCATTACCGAAGCTGTTATGAAAGTCTCCTAGCCGCCAAGAAAGTTCGAGTCTGCTCCAGTCTGGGATGGCAGCTGGCCAGAGAGATGATGAGGTCACTTTGAATAGCAACCGGGGAGGTTGGCTCGATGCTGGAACAGGCAAAGCTCTGGACAAACAAAAGCCTGTGTCACTACTTTTATAGTGAGCGAAGGGTAAACACATTTCATAATCAAATGCGCACTTGCCCAGCCCACACGGACACTGACTCATTTTTACTGCATGTCTGCATTTGTTTACGGTAGATCCAGCAGCAGAGGCGGGGCGACGGTCCTGCACTGACTGATCGCTCATTAGCTTCTTTGTTCCTGTCATACTCTTTTATCTGTCTCTAGTTTTCCTGCCCCTTCCCCTTTCTCTCTCCCTCTCTCTCTCCCCCTCTGCAGCAGTGTATCGCCTGCCTCTCTCACCCCTCCGCTGCCTCCTGCGTCACTTCCGTTCCTGGTCGGCTGTCATGTAAACACAAGCACACCCCTGCTCACAGGCGTGCTCTCACATGCAAGCTCCAGCACAGACACACACACACACACACACACACACACACACACACACACACACACACACACACCCAGTCACATGGGAGCTGCTAATTATGACCACATAAACCCAGCGGAAATATAACTTTCACAGCTGGCTGTTTGAGCAGCGCTCATACACATAATTCACAGACAAAAAAAAAAAAAAAAAAAAAAGCACCATTTACTTCAATTATTCAGCAAACGCGCAGCATAGAAAAAGTAATAGGCTCATTTCTCAGATTAGCCTCCGATGTTGGGACTGCAAATAGCAAAGACCGCTCAGCGGCGGTGCTCACGAAGAGGAAGGACTGTGAGCCAGAGACAGAGATTCAGCAGCGAGAACGACGGGAGGAAGGTCTAGCTGCATAAATTGTTTTCAGCGCCGGCCATTTACACGAGGTAGCGGAGGAAACGATGAAAACAACACATGCTCATTTATATCCAAATGCAACAGATCTATTTGTTGAGACAAGGCGAACACAAACATCTGACAGACGTCATGCATAGTCTGTGACGCAGATTGGAAAGTCTGTCTTCACTAAGCACATGCATGCACCCGCAAAAAACAGACACAGATAAACAGGAACACATACAAACAAGCAGGCCACGTTATCGCCGCTGGACGGCTCTGACACACTCCAGCCATTTCAAGCATGTCACTAATCTGAGGTTCAAGCTCATTGGTGGAATTCTGTGTGTATAGGTTTGCCAAGAAATGCTCTCAAGGGCGGAAATAACAGCTTAGAGCTGTGAAAGTTTGCTTCAAAAGGCTGATGGATTTGTTTTCAGCTAATAAGGCCAAACACAGCAGGATTAATGCTGGTTAATGGTTAATGCTGCAGGATTATTGCAAATTTCATTATCATGCAAGTGCCGGAGAACAGCAAAGCTCATGTTCTGCCCTGCTTGTACTTGTCAGGGCACAGTTGTGGATTTGTTTTCCGAGGAATGAGAGATAATGCGTGCATTCAAAGAAAACACATTTGGTTGGTTTGGTTTAAAACAAGGATGTAGGGGCGGAAGTGCGAATTCACAGGTGACGCAAACCTGCATGTTTCTACTGAACCAGCAATAACACGAAACGTTCAAATACCCACACAGCGTTATCGGTTCCCTTTATGTAAGCACTTTCTTGATATAATTCAATCTGAGAATACATTGTGTCAGAGCTTTGTTATTGGTTCATTGTGCATGACAGAGTTACTGTTTTCCTGTTATATAACGTCTGTCCTGGACTCTAAAGCTCCTGCCACATATTTCACAGCACAAAAATGCATTCAGTGTAATGCCCACATTAACAGTAGCTGTAAGTGGGGGAACTGCTGACCTTACACAAGGGGCCCGTAAAAAACAAGCCCATGGGTCATTTGTGCAAGCTGCTTATTATGACCCATAGTTACATTTTATTGTGGCATGGCCTGGACCAGATGTTCCAGAAAAACATGTTTATGTTCCACTGACAGCTCCCTCTAGTGGCTGCAACACTTATGACAAGAGCAGAGGAGAGAAATCCTGTGACGCTGTTAAAGAGTCACAAAGCTGGTATCTGCAGGAGGTTGGGGGTGGATGGACAGGTCAACAGAACATTGGACCTCAACACAGGAGACTGCTGTACAGTTCCTGTCTTAAACCAGCGGCCCACATTGTTTCTTTTAACTGCCATATTTGTCATGTGTATGAACTGTAACCAGCACTGTGAGGACACCCGGGATCTTTCTGCGTGGAGTCTCCATGTTCTCCCCGTGCAGCGTGGGTTCTCTCCGGGTTCTCCGGCTTCCTCCCACAGTCCGGAAACATGCTGAGGTTAATTGGTGATTCTAAATTGTCCGTAGGTGTGAATGTGAGTGTGCTTGGTTGTCTGTCTCTAAGTGTAGCCCTGTGATAGACTGGTTACCTGTCCAGGTGAACCTGCCTTCACCCTGAGTCAGCTGGGATAGGCTCCAGCCCCCTAGAATTGTAACCACGGTGACAAGGATCCTGAAACCCCAACAAACTTGCTTTCCTCCAGATCATGAGCCTCTGTACCTGAACCTAGCAAAATACAGTTATTACTTTTTCAACATAAACTTTTAACTCTTTATCTGTGGTGTTTCTTCTATGGTTTGCATCCGATAAGAGGGTTAAGCCACCATACGTTTATTTAGGTAGGACGTAGCCTGTTAATAAATACTTGGTTTATATGATGATAGAAAGTAGCTGTACGGAGGAGGTCAGGGTGGATGGATGGGTCGATAAGACGCTTGACTTCACCACAGGATACCGCTTTTCATTTCCTGATTCAGACTAATTGTCAGCATCATTTCATCTAACCACAACCCATGTCCATGTTTATTATTGTCACCATGACAACAATGACCTGCTAACCTTAACGCACGATCTTTCCTTGAACACAACAAAGTTGCTCTTGTGTCCAAAACCTATCCAAGCCTGTAGCATAGCTGTGTCTCACCATGACAGGAGCAGTTGTTTAATGTCCAACAGCACTATGCCTGAGGACACAGCACGATGTCAGAGTAGCTGTAGTTTATATGATCAGACTTAAATGTTACAGAAACGTGTATTTGTTCTGTTGCTGTTCTATTTTCTTGAGTCTTGTGATCATTTTGACAGTTAATTAAAGCTGTTTATAAGAAGTGACTACATGTAATGAAGAAAATGTGTCGCTCAGAGTGATGATCCCACAGAAAGTTATCAGCAAACTCTGCAGTTCCCCTCAGCTCTGGACAACATTTTAACAGTTTTGTATTCGTTATTTTAATTTTAGGGGGCGCAAATTAGCTATTTTTGTACAAATTAGTGACCATTATCCGACTCCGGCCCTGCACCAGCTGTCAAGCAGATAAAGTTAGCAACTAGCTGGTGTTAATTATCCAGAGGTTTCTCTTTGGATATGGCACAACAGAATTGAAAGAGAGCACATTTTTGGAGCGTGAACGGGGCGAATAGGAAAGTGATTACTGAACTTATTTGGCCAAACTGCCAAAAAACATGACTTCAAATTCTACTTTAAATCGAATGGCTGTTTAAATATTTCAATGTTTTTGTTAAGTTTAGTTTATACAGGCTTATGGAACATGGGCAAAGAAGTCCCAATGCCTGGAAGGTCTTCACAGCCCAAATCTATTGAAATGTATTCCTTATACAAAGTTAGACATGAGTGATGAACTGATTATCCTTATTGTTATTGTCAGTCTTTCTTCTTGTCATTCAACCAGCTGATGAATTGGCTAACCTAATTATTTTAGCTCTGCAATCGAAAATGGGTTTCCTCTCTCTCTCTCTCTCTATCCCCGCTGCTGCTGCTCAGATCTGACAGCCTGTTCTATCAACTGGTGCTTCCTCCAGTTGGCCCAGTATGAGAGCAGCTCCGGATGAGCCACTTGCCTGAAAACAGTGAATACTTCCCCTCACTGCGGCCACAGTTAGAGGCTGTCTGAACTCCCTGCGTCACACACACACAGATGTGTCTGACCTGTTATGAATCAGCAAAATGTTGGCTGTGTGTGTGTGAGTGTGTGTGTGTGTGTGTGTGTGTGTGTGTGTGTGTGTTTGCGCAACCGCCGGAGCAGCAGGCAGGTGGTTTTCTTGTTTTCCTCGCTGGCGAGTATTGAAATATTGAAGCGCTGACGGCACCTCGCAGGCGCGTTTCCAAACATCCCGCAGGATAAATGGGCGGCTTTGTTCAACAAATAGGGCCGCTGCTTGAAAGCGACGCTCCCATAAATTATCTTTGCAGTCAGAAAACTGCAGGCACGTTTAATACGCAAGTTTACAAAATGTAATCCTTCTCAGCATCACTGCGCATTAAGTTGCAGATCTGTCAAGCATTAAAATCCTTCATCGTTCAACTTGTTTTAGAGATGCTCGTACAATTACATAAGTCTCTCAGACTTAGTCACTGCGACTCGTGTTGCTGACTTGCTGCAAATGCCACACAAAATCATCAACAACTTGGACTTGTTCTTGGCATCTCGACGCAGAGCTTCAGGTTGGGCTTGTACAAGAGGGGCGGAATGTTTCCAGAGCAGCCTGGAGCACCGAGCTGAACGTGAAAAGGCTGTTCTCAGGCTCCAGAGTCTAACCCTTATTCCCACTTGTTTACTTCAACTTCAATTTCTATGTGCGCAACACCACCTGGAATGCAGACAGTGGCGAACACACAGTGCGCGAAAACGCACATGGCCCGTGACCAAGACTCTCCCCTGCAGGGTTACTGCGCTTTCTCCAACAAACACACTTTTCCAAAAGCACAGAGATGCGGCTCCTCAGTACAATACAGCGGGCTACTGGGCACAACACCAGCGCGCAAACGCACCTGCAGCAGCAGCAGCAGCAGCGGCGGCGGCGCGGAGCCGAGCTACGACAAATAACTTCACTCACGCTGAGAGGCGCTCCTCCTCTGCTCCGGGACCACGGCGACAGACGCGCACTCGCAGGCGACATTTTCCTCCTCTTTTAAAGTGCGTGTCAGAGCTGGCAGGTGCAGCTGCGAACACAGAGGTCCCGTCCGATGAGGCGCAGCGAGTCCGGCTCGGCCCGCCCCGCTCCGGATCGGACGGGCTCGGCCCCGCTGGCCTGCTACGCTGTCGGCAGATGACTGCGTACATTTCTGCTTCTTTCTCCATCAGCAAGAGCTCAGCGCACTCTGGCTCTCTGTTCCTGCCTTTTCATTATATCATGTCCATGTGACACGCTCAGGCCTCAGTCAATGGAAACTTAAAGGGACCTCCCACGTGATGGCGCTCCGTGCGCGCTCACGGCATCCACTGCGCGTCCCGGACAAATAAGATGCTGCGGCCTTGTAAAAGTAAAGCAGCAGGCCGGAACACTGTCCGACGGGTTCCTACCGAGTTGTTACCGGACTGATGACGAAGATGACGATGAGGAAGATCTTATTGGTGGCTGTTATGTTGATATCAACGATGCTGGTGATCACTTGGAGAGATGCTAATAAAGAAAACTATCAGTGACCGTGATGATGAGGATGAGGATGATGATGATGATAACTATTAGTGAAGATGATGATGATGAAGATAACTATTGGTGAAGATGATGATGATGATGATGAAGATAACTACCAGTGACTCTGATGATGATGATGATGATGAAGATAACTAGTGATGATAATGAAGATAACTCTTAGTGATGATGATGAAGATAACTATTTGTGATGATGATGAAGACAACTAGTGGTGATGATGATGAAGATAACTATTTGTGATGATGATGAAGACAACTAGTGGTGATGATGATGAAGACAACTCTTAGTGATGATGATGAAGATAACTCTTAGTGATGATGATGATGAAGATAACTATTAGTGATGAAGATAACTAGGGATGATGATGAAGATAACTCTTAGTGATGAAGATAACTATTAGTGATGAAGATAACTAGGGATGATGATGAAGATAACTCTTAGTGATGATGATGATGAAGATAACTATTAGTGATGAAGATAACTCTTAGTGATGATGATGATGATGATGAAGATAACTACCAGTGTTTGTGAGAAGAGGATGACACTAATGAAGAAGAAGATTAAAATACCTGTTAGCAGTTATGGTGATGATGAGGATGATGATACTTGGTTTAATGATGATGATGAAGATGAAGATGACTGTTAGCGGCTGTGGTCCCAGTTCCGATAACAGTGATGAGGATGAGGGTATGCTGCCTCCCTATTGGCCCTTTGTTTTACAGTGAGCTCATGCTGTATGTGACATCATCAGAGGATGACTAATGTTGTGGGGAAACAGTGCTGATGTCATATCAGCCACATTCTGCATTTGCTTCCTGTGATTACACTGAATTTACATGTTGACCGTTTGCTCTTGCTTACATTAACATCGTCTGTGTGTGTGTGTGTGTCCCTGTATAGTACATTTCCCTCCTCATAAATAAAAAATATGGATAATGCCATGCAGTGATACTGAATGAAAACTCAACTGCAAATGTGCTGAACAAAAAAAAAAGACTCACCTCAAAGTACAGCTGAGGCTGACTGGAATGTAGTCAGCACTTTTAAACGCAGCCCATCATGAACTTAAAGGTGCTCTAAAAATATTTTTATTGTAACCTTAGATCAAATCAATATATGTAACTAGAAAGGAGTTGCTTGCAGTGAAGAACTCTCAGTGTGTGATCAGCCAGATTTGCAGTTCAGTGCTGTTCCAATCCCTCTTACAGCAAAAGATGCTCTGATAAACTCATGGCACTAAGCATGACACAAAGTTAGCGCCCAGCTGCTGAACATGGTGATGGGAAATTTACCACTAGAGCTGTTGGAAACCAAAATGGAGCGGAAAGGAGGGTAAATATTGGACACAACCAAGACTATCCATGAATGCTGATGTTGCTCTGTGTCAGATAAGCTAATGTCTGTTACATACATAAATACAATATGACACATACTGGGTGTTACATGTGTATGCATCTTGCTGTGCTGTCCTTAAATGATTGATATATGTGATGCAAGTTCAGGTGTTCCATAGATCCAACACCTACTGGTGCAAAGTCAGAAAACTCACTGACATCCAGTGCTATGCAGATGATGAATGACTTTACTGATTTTTACCCACATCCGCATATAGATTACATTTATTATTATGTACTAATACACCTGAAGTTCTCCGGTCCTAAAATACTACAGTGTAACAGTTACATAAGCTGTAGGATGACTATGAGATAAAATCACTTATATTTGGTCAATGTAGAAGGCATCTGAGCTCAGCTAGCAAACTGTGTTAAGCAAGATACAGAAAAAAGGAGTTCAGGCAGCAGAGATGGATGGAGAAGAAAGGAAACGCTGTACCTCCCTTCTATCATCATGCACAACACCAGATCACTGGACAATAAGACAGACAAGCTAACTGCCCTCGAGAGGAACTTTCCTTGGGTGTCGTGTTATTTGTTTCCCAGAGACACAGCTTCAGGAGAATACTCTGAATCCATCATTACGACGGCTTTCAGACACTTTGGACTGTCTGTGTTTATGAACAACAAATGGGCCCATGCTGGTCACATGACTATGAAGGAATGTTTCTACAGCCCAGACGGTGAACTGTTAGCTGTGGAGCTACATCCATTCTATAAATTTACTTCAAAAAGTTCTCCGCCTCACCAGAAAACATCACAGGAGAAAGATTGTTCTT
>NW_007578375.1:302812-314524 GCF_000690725.1 Stegastes partitus
GGTGCAGGTCAGGTGAGTGAAGCGGCATCCACACATGACGTGGTACCAGTACCACAGTGCTCTGAAACCTATTCATGTCTATTACTTTTGCCGCACAACAAAGGGTTGATGCTGCGCCGAGCAAAGCGCAGGTCGGAGAGACCGCGGTTTGCTGCGGTTAAAGTTCAGATTTGTTGAACTTTAACCTGTGCGTGCTATGATGTATGACCGCTAGGGCAACGTGGAGGAAGAGCTGGTGCTGCATGAGTCTGAATCAGTCCATGGTCTAAATTCCACTAATTATATGACACAACTCTGCAGTTGCATTGAGACTCAGAGAGAAAAGTTTTCTTCATAGCAAGGACAGTGCCTCAGGTCTTCACCTTACATGTGAAGTGTTATTTTCAATTCACTTCAATTTTATTTGTACAGCGCAATTCACAACATATGTCATCTCACAGCGCTTAACATAGTAGGTTACGCTTCGTAGGTTAGTCACAAATTTTAAACAGAGAACGCAACAATCCAAAGTTGCCATAAGATTCCCTCTCAGATGTGCAGATTATTGAGTTTTTCTGATACAGAGTCTTCTTAGTATGATTGGGTTTTGTTCCCGCTTGTATGACACATTACATTTTTGATATGTTTCAGCATCAAAATAGCAGAAAACAACTTGGGAAAAGTGTAATTAGGTTTAGCTAGATCAAATTGTAGCTGCAGTAGAGACTGTAAATTAAGATGTGACGTCCAGTCGGTGTGAAGCTCAGTGTGTTAGCCATCACCATCATGCCTGATTACTCCCAACTCCGAGCTAATCCAAACATTAGCAGAGAGGTGGTGTGAAGGTGGAGCTGAGACAGGCCATGCAAACATCTCTGGGCCATGGACTGTTCTGTGACAACACTCACCTGTCAATCAAAGCAGCCATGCACATCAATATCCACAACTTTAAGCCTTAATACAATCTGAACATACAAGTTATATAAAAACTCACACCTCATAAAGTTGTAATGAACAAGGTGATTAGCCATAGAGACCAAAATATATTTTTTAACCATCCTGTAAACATGTTTATTTCTGCTGTAAAGTTGGACATTTTGACATGGGGGTCTATGAGGGCTGACAAACTTTTCTCTCCAGCTCCAAGTGGACATTCAGGGAACTGCAGTTTTTGGCTCTTCCATGCTGGCTTCATTTTTAGCCTTGAAGGCGGCAGCTTGGACTGAACTCAGTTTATGCCAACATCTAACCTACACTCAGACATACAATAAAAACATTCTCAAATGTACATTAAAGGACACTTGCCAACATTACTCAATAATAAAACCATTCTCACTTGTGTCGCCAGTGTCTGGGTTTACATCCGTACAAATGAAAACTGACCAGTGCCCTTCAATTTGCAGTGAGTGGAAACCAGGCTCTGCCAAGTGCTGGACGTGCATTTAAAAGAAACGCCATTATCATTCACTTCACGTCAACAAGCCTGGAAGAGGTCCACTTGCAGATGATTCATCAAAAACTAACACTTTCACTGATATTTGGCAAAAATATCAAATCCAAAGTAAGACTGGAGAATGCTGGGCTGCCACTGGAGCTTTATCCACACGCTGTCCTCTTTTGCCTGCACTGCTAATCTCTGGGTTCAAAAGTAATTTAGTGGAACATTATGTACCAGAATTTTTGTAAATTTTCTTGAGTCCTGCTGTTTCGAGCAAATTAATCCTCTTTTAAACCAGTACAATGATTTCCTTTAGTGCCTTACACCTCAAGAAAAACCCTGAAACAAGAGAAACTGCAGGCATTTTGTGTTGGTTAATACGATGTGGGACAGTGGATGACTGCTGCTTCCTTGACGAGGTTGTTGAAGTGGGACATCAGTGATGCTACGCTGTATGAATTTGCAGAATTATCGTCAACTAAACTAAAGCTTAGCAGCTGAATTGATGAAGAAAATCAAACGTGACCTTTGAGTATCAGACCAATATTACGCCAAAAATAGGAACATAGAGCCTAATTCAAGTGCAAGGTTAAACCACATGCATACAGCAGATAAGAGCAGCAAATAAAATTAATAAACTCTGCCATGAAAACTATTTGAGTCAGCGGGATGGAGGGGCTCGATGGCAGTCAGGACCGTGTGAACATACCAGAGGTCCGGGGGTCTCAGAGGCTCGCAGACCCCCTGTGGTTTGAATTAGAGCGGATTACAAGTCTCACCAACAAAAGACACCTCTCGGCTCCCCCTGCCTACTTTTCTTGTGCTGTCTGCTCCTCTGTTCAGGCAACACTGCCAGCTAAAAGTGGCTCATTTTGTGCAGCCAGCCCACTGCGCTGTGAAAATCTAAAATAAGACATCCATCCCCCGAGTGCACAATGTACACACAGGGCATACATATTCAGGCTCAAAGCAACGCTCATCGCTTAATTCATTTTGATTCATTAATCTACAAGATGTCATATATAAGAATTCACCACCACAACGTTATCAGAATTACACTGTAAAACACTCAAGAGCCACAAACTCTTGGTTTAGGAGGTTTTAAACTGGATCTTCTCTTCAGCAGGAAAGAACCATGCAGCCCCCTGTGGGTTAAAATGTTGTGATTATAAAATGATGTGGTGAATTCAGGTAATCCTGAAGGTGAGGGAGGTGCAGCTGGAGGGGCAACTTTTATCTATTATAATGCTGGGCACTGTGGTGGGCTTGTGTCTGAGGGTATTACAGGATTTATACAAAGTCTTTAAAGTCCGGCTGATGTGTCGTGTTACCTGGTGTGTCCTCCATAGGTTTGAATAGAGACTGATTCCTTGAAAACAGCAAGATTTAGTAAAAATCTTTAAAATCTAAAATTAAATATTGCTACATGTTCGTTGCCTCCTCGTATTAAAATTAGCGAGCGTTAAATAATCACAAACAAAACATACAATAAAGTGAAGATGAACAACCGGTAAAATAAAAGTGACAATATGTTGATCGTTATGGACATAAAGGAATTTTCTAAACTTTAGCACAGCTTCATTCACAGCAACAATTTAGATGCAACAACACAGACTTAGAGAGTCTGAGAACGTTTGGAACCTTAGATGTCTGAATTTTACTCTTAAAGTCCCTCCTTTGGATGTTGGTTTAATTCTAAAAACTCAGCCATGTTGCTGACTGCGTATGTCTCTCATGATATATCCTCCATTATATAAATAAATTCCATATGGGCAAAGTAAAGAAAAAACTGCTGGTGGGGGTCTTTAAAAACTGTATAAACCCTCCTCTAGTGTTGTACAATTAAAATGTGTTAACAGTGACCACCTCAGCCTTCTATATGGAAATGTACTGATTCTATAAATTAGTTTCTTCACACTGAATTATGTCTTCAACATGAGATGGAAGCGATTATGAGTAAGCAGTAGTTATGAGTAAGTTCAGTCGTAGGAAAAGTCACAGGACAATGATATGAACTGATAACATCACTTTCATTTCTGGAAACCACTCTCTAGCCATGTTATCACTGTCATTCAAGTGACTTCTAATAAATGAGAACATATTTATGTATCAGGGATTCCCTCGTTCAGGACGGGCCTTTAGGTGGTGACTATAGCCACAACATTTAGCATCATAGGTCTCTGTACAGTAAAAAAAAATAGAAAAAAAAGGTCTTATTTGACAGAATCTAAGAATTGTATTGTTATTTCTGAACACTTGGTGAACAATGGTGTCTATTATGCTTGAGTGAAAGAAACAACAATTACCTAAACTGGCTTTAGAAAAAATATTTTCCATTGTTATTATTTTGTCGCAGATTATTTTCCTTGGGCGCTGGCGCTGACAATTCAACCACAACCCCGTCTTGTTAGTATAAGATAAAAGTAGAAAAATATAACAGCAGTTTGGAAAACTATCGACTTGACATTAGAGCAAAAATGTATACTTATCTTTTAAATGTAACTTTAGCATCACTAAACTGTGAGTGAATATAGTATCTGTATCATCAAAACACTCCTTACAAGCGTACAGTATAATGATAATTAGGAGGCTGAGCTTGCCTCCAGCTAACTGGAATAAAGCTACATTCACATTACTCACCAGATGATTCATCCAGCCTGTAAGCTATCGATGACTCCACATGTAGAGAAACTCTGAGGTCACCCTGAAAGTTGCTTTCAGATAAGAGACTCTGCAGTTGTGCTGTTTTTATTTCAGAGAGGAAACACTGAGGTCTACAGTCTAATGTGCCTACAGAGAGCGTATGACCTAATAATAATCGACTGAACGTCAAGACAAGGCAAGACTAGACATCGTATGTAGCAGATATACCTGTGACGATGTGAAAATCCACTAATTCAGGAATGTACATAACTATGTATAAAAACATAGGGTACAGTCACGTTGTCTTAATCGCATATTTAAGTGTTTAATCTTTTGTAAAAGTTCTGTGGAATAAAAATGGGGTGATGTGCAGCATCAAAGCATAATAAAGCATCAGCTGACATGATGAGCACCATCAGGGTGGGGGCTTATTTATTACATCCTCTCTCAAGGCCGGTTCATGCTTTCCGTGTCCCACACCCAAGAGGGTCCCTGAGGATCTGCAGCATGCAGCTCAAAGTCTGTGACCGCACAGATGGAACGCGCTGCAAGTGTGTCGACTGGACATGTACAAACAAAAACAAACGATGCCTAAAACAATGAGGAGAGACTGCACGAGGAGATGTTCTGTCATTCCTGCCTTTACAATTGATGCCTGGAACACTTATAATTGAAGCTGCTGGACTTTTGCAGGGCTTTGATTTGTTAATGCTTTCAATGAACTGAGCCCAGAAGGTCTAAATTCTCCAGAAATCCTGTGCCATGTCCACCCACAGAACCAAACACAACAACACACTGCTATGGCCCACTCTGTAACCAGCTGCTATGTCCAGTAAAAAGCGCAAAGTCGCAGCCTTTCAGAAGCATCTGCAGAAACCCTGTGTGTGTTTTCCTGTGTTTTATATGAGGGGCAATGACAGCATCTGTGTAGCAGACGGATGCCTACTTAGAATAGAATAGAAATGTTTTATTAATCTCCAAGGGGAAATTTGGTTGTTACAGCACAAAGATATAGTTACCACCACCATGAATACAGATAAATAAGCAAAGATAAACAATGAGAAATAAAATCGTTAGCCTATAGCATAATTGCCTAAATCATTTTTTGGTCAAATTGAGATATTTGCCTAACTTTACTCTCCTATCACTTCTGCATCATCCTGTCTTTCTACCTGTGTCATTGGCCAATCACATCTGGTTGAATGTACCGTTAAAAAATCAATAATAAATACCAATGTCATTTCTAAAAATTGTGTTTTTTCTCATTTCCCAAAAACATGAAAATATGACTTTGGCAAGTATGCTATGAGGCTAACGAAATGCTAAATATACAATAAGTGTTATATGTCAAGTAGAAAAGTCCTGTGTGGAGTTGGAGTGCAAATAGTAATATGCAACAAAACAAGAGCAAAACAGAAGCGTGCAAAAAACCATTTCAATTTCAGTTTCTTATTCCAGCATGAATAAATTGTCTTCTTTCAGTACAGTACTGGTATTGAGGAAACCTTTAGTTTGCCTGCAAATGGTCCTGTCTCAAGATCTGGTTTTAAAATTTGCATTTTTAAGTGGACATTTACCATTAGTGTGCACTCTGGTAAATACCTTGGCAGGTAATCAAACTGCAATTTAGCAATTCTGGAGCTGTGTGTTATTTAAATGTAGGTAATGAACATGCCCATGATGGACAGAAAATGACAGAAATGGGGGTTAACAAGGGTCCTGGAGCTTTTTTTGCTTTGGTCTGTGGGTCATCGTGGTCAGAAAGAAATGTTTCTGCTGAGAACTACAGGCTAGTGTATTGGGATAAATAGTTTATATAAAAAATACAAAATATATAACCTATACATAAATATATGAAACTGAAGCATTCCACAAATTAGAAGAAAAAAAGATATATATATATATATATGTATGTATGTATATATAAAACATATATCTATATATATCTAGATCTATCTATCTATCCATATATTTTTTTATTTATTTTTTCTAATTTGTGGAATACTTCCGTTTTGAGGCAGCAGTTTGGCCAGACCTAAGAAGTTATTATTATTATTATTATTATTATTATTATTATGTTTTAACTATCATCTGTGATGTTGATGTGTTAGTATGTGTCCGGTCCACAGGCCGGGCAGGTGTCGTGTGTCTTTAAGGCTGCCGCTGCCCGCTCCCGGAGCCTCCCGCTGCCTGTTATTTTCTGCAACAAGATGGCTGTCGTTCCTGAGAGCAGGGTCCTCACTTTCAGCGTTTTTAAATGGAGCTCTTACTCCTCTACATATTTACCTGAGTGAGTATTGCGCACATTAGTCGGCCCAGCGTGTGCACTGGGTCTTACGCTTCCAGGTGCTCGTTTGTCGCCTCAGTGCAGCAGAGTGTTTGTTCCAGCCGGCCCGGCTGGCCTAGCTCGTCTGCGATCCGAGCCAGTAGCGCTAGCCTTGTCAGCAGCGGGAGGGACGTTCGGTTCGGATACTGTGTCGCCCGCCTCAGATGTTGTTGTTAATCCACTGTGGTAAACAGTCGCTTATGGGGGACCGTATGTCCCAATAAACACGGTTGGCTATTTGTGGGGAACATGTAGATAATTGACAGTGACAGATGGCAGCTATAATTCGGAATATGAGGCGGTACATTGCCTTTATATGTAAACAGAGCAAAATAAAGTTATATTTTCTGTCTTGCTAAGAGCAGATTCTAAATTAGCAGCCCCAGTGCTTATCTTTGAAACTAATTCGGCATGTTCTATGCAAAACCCGACAAACAAATTGTTGAAACCATATTCTATTTTTGAATTCCGTTCTGCAATGTGCACTCCGGCATTCTATTGTGTTAAAAACGAGCGCCCCCGTTAGCTGACTGGACCCAGAGCTAAAGTAGGTAACTAGCTGCTGTTATCTAACCACAGAGCCTGCTTTAGCAGCTATGCTAATGAGGTTGTTTACTGGCTACCTGAGACTGGTGTTACGAAACGAAATGTCCCACTTTGTGGCTCGCTTACACATGTTAACACCTCTAAATGTTGTAATTTATTACGAGTTAAGTCACCCACAGTTTCAAAGCATTCGCCTGTTGCTGGTTCAGCACTGAAGCTGCAGTTTAGCTGTAGCTTGTTAGCGGGCTAACAATAACAACAGTTTCTTAGCATTAAATATCTGTCGATAATTGTCCAAATTAACCTTCCAGCACAATCTTGCTGGACTCCATAAGCATTCTTATACAGTAACAACTTGTTTACATGTTTATGAAAACACACATTCACGCCTGTGTATTGTGTTAAGTAGTGATTTGTGAGTCCTGGCTCTAAACTTTGATGCAGTGTTGTGTAGATTGTGTCCTTTCGTTGCTGTTGTGATGAATTAACATTTCCACAGGTGTAAATAAACCCAACCCATCTGTGTGTGTTCTTTAGGAATATCTTGGTGGATAAACCTAACGATCAGTCTTCCAGGTGGTCTTCTGAGAGCAACTATCCTCCACAGGTAGGTCAGACGAGCTGCTCACTTCACCTCACTGATGGCACTTTTCCCTGAATGCTGATTTTCAGTTGTCTTGTGGAGGCAAATAAAGGTTTCAGATAACTGGATGAGTGACAACAACAACTTAGCTCAATAAAACCTAAACAATCATTTTCATTATGGCTCAATTTCTCAATTCTTTTTTCAACATTTGTCTCTAAGATGTCAGAAAATAGTGAAAAGTGGCCTGCTGTAATTTCCCAAAGCCCAAAATGATGTATTGATGGTGCCTGATTTATCTATAACAAGAAAAAGCATCAAATGATCAGATCTGGGGCTGGCAAATGTTTGACATTTTGGTTTGAGAAATTACCAAATAATTATTAGTGGCACGGGCTGAGCTCGAGGCCCTACTTGTTGTTGTTGTTGTTGTCGTCTGTAAAAGAAAGAACATTGAATGCGAAGATGTGTGAATAATGGACTGAGAGCTGTGTACAGAGGGGCTGATACGGAAGGCCAAATGATGAAACTGGGAGCTGTGGAGTGGTTTCTTTATAAACTACAACGGCCACACCTTTGTAATAAAGGAACATATCACCCAGTGTAACAGTGTATTTGTAGTAGTTGTGCTTTAAGCAGTTTTTATCAGCCAAAGGATGCACAGATAATATTTGTTGGTTTTGGAATTTCCGCAGCATTTGTGAGCTATAAACAATTTTCAAAACAGGCAAACTTACAAAAAATATAGAGAAATACTAAGTGCAAACTTTGCACTAAAAGTAAATATCATATATCAGCAGCTGATTAATAAAAGTGCCCTCTGATAACGTTAAAACTAAATGTAAAGGTCACTAGCTGTTGCTACTGAACCAAAGAACTCTGGTTTATCAGTTATGCTAATGAGCTGGTTCATGGCTACCTGGACCTGGCCTTACGTAATGGTCTGCTTTATGATTTGCTTGCTTGCACTGGGGTTGTCCTGCATTGAGGAATTTCTGCACAACCCAAAGAGGTTTTAGCCAGCGCCCAAGGAAAATCCCCTACGACAAAATAATAACAGTGGAAAATATTTGTCTAAAGCCAGTTTAGTTAATTGTTGTTTCTTTTACTCAAGCATAATAGACACTGTTGTTCACCAAATGTTCAGAAATAACAATACAATTCTTAGATTCTGTCAAATAAGACCTTCATTTTTCTTTTTTTTTTACTGTACAGAGACCTATGATGCTAACTGTTGTGGCTAGTCACCACCCAAAGGCCCGTCCTGAACAAGGGAACCCCTGTTACATAAATGTTCTCATTTATTAGAAGTCACATGCATGGCAGTGATAACATGGCTAGAGAGTGGTTTCCAGAAATGAAAGTGATGTTATCAGTTCATGTCAAGAAAGTACAATTCTCCTATTTTTTGTAATGAAGAAACGTGAGAGCCGGTGCAGCGATGTCTGTCTGTGTGGTGTTATGGAGGACTAACATAGATCGGGCTTTTGGATACACAGACAATACTTGTTTTTGGATACCTTTGAGATTTATTGACTGTAAGAAAAATAAAATATATAGAACAACCAAAGTCATCCTTTTTACTGTACACAGGAGTGCAGTGGCTGTTGTTTATAATTAAGGCTACAGGCTGCCAATAGCTAATCAATTATTGGTCCTTTCAGTGGCTGTGGATTGAATAAGGAAATATCTCAGACACAGGCTTTCCCTTTGAGAGCCCATCTAGCAGCGTGTAGGTCTGAACAGTTTACCTTCATACGATGAGAAAACTTGAACTCATTGACCGACTGCAGCAGACAGCCAGAGTTTGAGATTCAATCTCAAAGCTTGCGTTGTACAGCAAGAGGAAATGAAACATTGCAAAAAAACTACTACGTTAAACATGCCAGATTTAAAGTGCAGGTAAAAAAAAAAAGGCTTCACAAATGATCACTATTATGAAGCATTTTTCCTATAATACATTCATTAATTGAATTTATGTCATGGTTTCAATTATCTGCCAATAATTACAGTAAGTTTATTTCATCTGCAGATCTATTCTGATATTTTGGCGTCTTTAAAAAGCAATATTTATTCAATCTACAGAAATGTAATCAGCATCTAATAAATAATGATGTCATCTTTTTAAGCAGAAGTGCCAGACTTTCTCTAATTCCATCTGCTACTCTGGAAATTAGCTGCATTTCTTTTGTGAGGGTAACAAACTCAATACTTTGGACTGTTGACTGGGGAGAAACACAAAAGCACTGTAAAGATATCATCATGGGGTGTAGGAAGTTTTGACGGACATTATTCACATTTTTTTTGACAGTAAACGGTTAACTTGCTGGGGGAGGAACTTGATGTCTGGAAAGTTTAACCTACTTTGTACCGTCATTGATTTGTGCTGACATACTTAAACAAATTGCAGCTGATATGACTGGAGAAAAAAAACACCATGTTGGTTTTGGCTTGTGAAAACCGTGTCAACCTAACACGGTGCTGAATCCCAGAGTGGAAGAACGTCCCTGAAAACAGCTCACATATCTTCTTTCAAAAGGAAACTTCCACTGTTGGCATGTTGTGAAGCTCAAAGCGGCACAATTGAATAGTGTACTGTTTCACCCTGTCACTCCCCGACATGACGTTCACATGACAGGAATAGTGTGTTCCCTCTTCATCAACCAATTAAAACAAAGTGTGGGTCAGATTACATGCAAGGGTCTGTAAATAAAGTCCTTGAACACATGACTCATTGCAGGAGCTCGACGGGAGGATCAGCCTGTTTTATTGCATGTTGACTCGTTACAAACAGGATCGATGTCTGACAGGAGAGTCAACAGTCAAATCAGTGGAGCTGCTTTTATTTTTTTATTCATCATAAAGCTGGAAGGAAATTTCATGTAGAAACTTTTACCTCAGATTATTGTTGATATGCTCTGATGACACAGATTGATAGAATGTTCCCGTCTTCTATCAGTGGTTATGAAAATGTTGTTCTCTTGGGTTTGTTAAGTGCCTGCTGTCCAGTGACACATTAAATCAATGCTCTGGCCTGTGGCCTCCACTGGTTCTGGCCAGCGGCCGCCGGTCATTTGTCATTTGATGTCCTGGCTTGTTAGAGTGCCAGTGACATGCGGACGCGGCTCATAGATTGTATGTAATGCCACTTACCTGATGCAGTAGATTGACCCTGCTGTAGTCGTTTAGATAACGAGCAAATCTTTTCACAGCGCCTGGCCCGCCGTAATCACAGGCAATTTCCTGCAGTCCTCCACACACACTAAGTGCATCCAAAGTCTGCTCTTTGCTTTCAGTGTAATTTGTGTCTCTGTTTCTCTTTTCCTCCAGTTTTTAATATTGAAGTTGGAAAGGCCGGCAATTGTTCAGAGCATCACCTTTGGGAAGTATGAGAAGACTCACGTCTGTAACCTCAAAAAGTTCAAAGTGTTTGGCGGGATGAGCGAGGAGAACATGACAGAGCTTTTGTCCAGGTGAGATATCCCCGTTTATGCAAATCCTGTTTACTGCAGTCAGAAGCGACTGCATTTGCAGCAGCATTTACAGCATTTTTTGAGGGAATATTTGGAAGTCACTGCTGGTTTTACACATCCTCAGAGTAAGCTCTGCCTAAGAAGACAACTGCAGGGGAAATAAAGTCCCATAGGCAATAAAGTTGCAGCAAGGAAGTTGGATTATTGATGTGTGGGATTGATTTTACTTTGACCTGGCTTCAGATTCAGTTCTGAGTCGAGCTGATTCTTATTGTTGTCAATACAGACCCTTAAAGGCATTTTTCCACTTTAAGCACAAATGAGTCCCGGTAAGGTGTTTGTTCTAGGTTCTGCCTTGTGTTTCCTGTTCTGTATCAAGTGCTGCTGTATTGATTTATTTTCATTACTTTTAAGCATCAGTGTAAGTGAATCAATGAATTGTGACCAACTTCAGTAAGAGGTTGACGGAAAGGAGAAAGAAGATACAACCATGGTACACAGTGCAATCATTTTTCAAGGCAAAATGTGTAAAAATTACAAAAAAAAAGGAAGCAAGTGAAGCCCAGAGGCACACTGAGGAGGACCCGGGGGAAGACACTGCACCACGCTGAGGCTTCAGTGAAAAGAGCTCCGCACGATGTGTTTTGACGTTTTTGTCCACACACTTCAGTTCAGAGCTCACTGTGTGAAAAATGTGAAATATGATGACACATGACCACATGAG